>NW_023504682.1:0-49667 GCF_004664715.2 Peromyscus leucopus | reverse complement strand
TTACAATTAAAATCACATTTCAGTACAAATAAAATACCACCATAACAAAGTAATGTAACCAGTTGTTTCTTGACTAAAAGCCAGAAGTGTATCTGGGACTCTGAGCAGTTTCAAGTGTTTGGGAGTTCTGATCTCTGATGATAAGTGATACTAGGGGCCAAGAAGTAGGAAATTTTAATGTAGTAAATAAGACCTGTTAAGAGAAAAAGGCCCTTGGTTAAGAGAATACAATCTCTGTCCTGGCACAGACCTTTCAATGAAGACCTGTAAATCTCCAGGCCAAAGATCCTAGACTCTGAAGCCCAAGAAATGGTCAATTGGGACAATTATAGATCACCTATAACTGATTCACTGATTGCATATTGGTAATCCCACATGTAGACAAAACTGGATAAATTTGGTTGTTGGTTTTTCAAGAAAGGATTTCTCCATGTAGTTTTGGTGCCTCTCCTGGATCTCACTCTGTAGACCAGGCTGGACTCGAACTCACAGAGATCTGCATAGCTCTTCCTCCTCCCAAGTGCTGGGATTTAAGGCGTGCACCACTGCCACCCAGCCCAACTCTGATTTGTATTGACTCATACTGTAATTATTTTCCAAAATACACTGAAGCATCCCAGCTTAAACTCAGCAGAGACACTCAGTTTCAGGACAATATCTCTTATAGTCACTTTTGGTGTAAGCCACTGGTTCATGTCAAATTATTCTCATGAATGAATATACCAAGTATGATAGCAGAGCCAGACAGATCTCCTTGAATTTGGTCTTCATAGTGAATATGAGACAAAGACCTTTATCAATAATAGACACACACACACACACACACACACACACACACACACACACACACTCACAAATATAGTTGAATATAATTTTGCTCTGTTGTTTGAGACAAGATCTCATTACAATGCTTCAACAGGCCTAAAACTCATACTGTATAGTTTAATGAATAATATATGTTGAATATATGAAATAGATAAAACAAATATAACCTAATTTACATTGACTATATAAAACCAATTCCAGTAAACATTTCATTCCATACCATTGGCTCATAATTCAAAATATGTCAGTTTTCTAAACAAGAGAGCTTTTAAATAATTGTCTAACCCTGACTTGTCTAACAAAAATCTATAGGACCAACAGCAATTTATAATTTTAACCAGCTCCATAATTCTGATAATAACCAATATAACTAGACTTTTAAATACAAAATAGAAATGCCTCAAAACAATGAGTTTATTTGCCTTTTAACATTTCCAGTTTTACCAAGGAGCTCACCTATGAGGATAACCCATGCTATCTCAGCAACATCCAATAATCTAGCAGTATCTAAAGTCTCAGAAGGCAATGGAGGCCCCATGGAAAGATCAGTCAAGAAGCTAGGCACCAGGAAGTATTTGGAAGTCTTTTGTATTCAAAGAAGTGTCTGGAGAGTGGCTAAGAGACTAAAGAATCAAAAGGCAAACTGGTGGCTGGAAGATACTTAAAAAGGATAGGTAGATTCCTTTCTCACTTTTCCTGTATCAGGTTCTCATTTCTAAAACCATAACAAGCTGTTCCTGCACTGTTCCAGCATCCTGCTACTCCTAACTACTACAGCAGCAACACTACAACATGCACATCTCTGAGTTTCATCATCAGTCTTGTTGATTCCTTGTCCAGATAGATCCAGGTTGTAGGGTTTTCCAGGGCTGCAAATGGTCAGGTCAAACAACACCTCCTTCATCTCCACAGATATTTGAGATAGGCAAGACAAGAGCTGGGTTGGTACACAGGGTCTGTGAGCTTTTTCAGCCCCAAATTCCTGCCTCCCTGGGTCAAGCCCACAAATCACTTACTATGCACACCCTCTCCCTGAAGCAAACTCAACAGAAATTCCTCCACTCCTCTTCTCACAAGCACTGCAATCTCCAGATGCACCCCAGGCAAGTCCCTCACAGACACACCCACAGAACACATGCATACATTCCTCTTCCCTGGAAATGCCCTTCCAGACATTAATTTTAGCCTTACTCAGAGGACATGGGAATTCTGTGGTGACTTCAGTTTTGAGGAAAGAGGCAAAATGGAGAGTGCTTGGGAGCTAAACTCGGGACCTGCTCTAAGATCAAGACCAGTGAGACAGTAAGGCAGCCCATTCACTGCAAACCAAAAGGCCCTGGAAAAGGAGACTTGGACCTCCAGAGCAGGAAGCTGGGAAGCCAAAGCCACAGCTAGCATGGAAGCCTGACCCTAAGATCTGCAAGAAGATCTCAGGTAGAGAAGCAAACATGGCCAGTACATATACTAACATAGAAAGTTTAGGGAGATCTAATGAGACCCTCTTTCTGGAAAAAGCTTTATGTCCATGGGCTCCAGTGACTAGGTATTTATATTACAGCATGTCTAAGATTTCTCAAAACTTTTATATCAGGGTTAACATCTAAAACCAGAAAAATAACAATTCTGTTAGGCACAGCCACAACATTTTACCCAGATCTGTTTTGGTTGACCAACTATAACTATAGCAACTTGGGTTCAAGATAAGCTCAGTCCTTTCTCCAGATTCATGATTGCCCTGGTCTATGAATTCCAATAAAGACCAATCAGGGCATTTATGGAGCATATGAATGTGATTATCTAATGCCACATTACTTATCTCAACTACTGTTGAAGTAGGAAAGATTTCAACCTCCATCCTGCCTCTCCCTTTCTGCACTGTGACTCTACCAGCTTCAAAGTTAGTCTGTGAACTTAACATTTGCACAGATCCCTCTTCATTTACAAATCCCCACTCAAAGTCAGAGACATTGAAGGTCACTCATTAACTGGTTTATTGTTCCTTCTCACTGACCAGTCAAGGCCCAGAATGGAAGGAATTGTGGTACTGTCTTCCTAGCAGTGGGCAACAAAGGCAGGTTTAGGTGTTCCAAGCAATTCTAAATTATAAAACATGAGGCAGTGATATTACAGGCTCATAGTCATCCATGCCAGGGTGACAGGTCCTCCCCCTCCCCAGAGAATACACACTCCACAAAGGTCAGAAGCCAAGGGCCCCCAACCAAGGCCCCCACAGGGACCAACAGAAACTCAGTTTGGCCCATGGTCCATCACAATCCAAGCAGCTTTGACAGATGAGCCAGCCTGCACTTTCTCATCTAGGGACAGTGGCCCCCACTCTCACTATGAGATGGCTTGTGATTATCCTTAAAGCTCCCTACAGCAGAACAAAAGGAAATTCCTGGAAAGAACCTCTAAGCTTCCTCCTACTGGTATTCCGGTATTCCTAATTGCTAAGCCTTCCCACAGTCCCTCATTAGCTAGGACCACTCAGCTTGGCTTCAGGACATGAGCAGTTATCCTAGTGGGTGTGCAGAGATCAAATGACTCAGAGAGCAAAAAACTCTCCCAGGTTGGTCCTTCCATACTATGGTCAGACAGGATACTATTCCAGGAAATTTGTAGTTTAGTAAAATCCTCCATTCTCCCAGAGCACTTCCTGTTCCTCTTCCAAGGAAGAGAGTCCTATTTGTGGGCATTCCATTACATAGTCAATGTGCAGTGTAGACAGCCCTGTATTTCATAGCTGAGAGATCCTGCATCCAAACACAAGTCACATTCAAACCAAATCTGTGGTTAATCAAAAAGAGGCCATGGATTAAAACAAAAGGGACTATGGGAGGGATTGGAGGCAGGAAATAATACAGTGGGAATAATGTAATTATAATCCCAAAAAAATTCTGTGAAAAAAGTTGAAACAGGCATTATGGTCATGTGCTCCAGAGACTAGAGCATACCAAGTACTAACACTATTTCTCTTTGAATATACATCATAAACCTGGAAAAGAGTCAAATTAGGCAAGGCCACACCATTGTATCCAGTTCTACTACTTAGGTTGAACTGATATAATTACAGTAATTTGATTTCATAAAAATTCAGTTCTCTATCCAGATTCTAGATAGCCTGGTCTGTGGACTAAAGAAATGGCCAGTCAAAACATTTATTGATTATCTAAAATGAATTACCTACTCATGGCTAATGTCAACTACTGTCACAGCAGGAAAGCTTTCAAGATCTTCCTTGCTCATCCATTTCTCTGCTGTGACTACACTTGTTTTAGGTTTGTATAGTGAACTCAGTTCTTACACAGGTCCCACTTTATCTGTAAATTCACAATAAAATCTGAAGAACTTGGAGGATACTCATTCACTGTCTGTTTTTCCTTCCCACAGACCAGTCAAGGCACAGCCTGGAAGGAGTTTTAGGACTGTCCTTCCAGCACCAGGTAGCAGAGGCAAGATTAGGTGTCCAAAGCAATTCTCAATTATATAGTGTGATGCAGGCCTGAGCTACAAGATGCACTGATCTAAACCTGTGGTTCTCAACCTACCTAAGACTGTAACCATTTAGTACAGTTCCTCATGATGTGGTGACCCCTCAACTATATAATTATTTTCACTCTATGTCACATCTACATTTTTGCAAATGTTAGGAATTATTATATAAGTATCTGTCTGTGCTTTCCGATGGTCTTAGGCCAGTACTGTGATAGGGCGATTTGATGTCCCAGAGGGAGAAATGATCCCGCATGTAGAGAATCACTGATTTAACTGATATAAATGCATAGATGAATAAATAAATAGCATTGAAAAACTAGGAATGAAATTCTGAAAATGGGAAACATTGTTAAATAGTAAAAAATTACAGTAATACATTTTTTTTTTTGTTTTTCGAGACAGGGTTTCTCTGTGTAGCTTTGTGCTTTCTGGACTCGCTTGTAGCCAGCTGCTCGAATCACAGAATCTGCCTGCTTGCTCCGAGTGCTGTATTAAAGGCGTGCGCCACCACCGCCCGGCATAGTAATACATTTTTAAAAATGTATTTTTAAAAATATACCAATAACTTATATTTTATAATAATAAAAATAATTGGAAGGATACTTAGTATAGTGACATTGAAATGGAGTAGGTAATACTTTGATAGAGAGAATACCATTAATAAGACACTGTATGACTTTGTCCCATGTGAAGTGTTAGCCTCTGATTGTTGTAAGTAACATGTGGAGTTACGGCAAATGGCCTGTGTCTCAAACCTCTGAGTTAACTTAACTGTGTCAACCAGGATTGCACAGATCTAAGTAGGAGAGTTCTCTAATTTGAAACAGAATACTTACTAGTTCAAGATATCTTCCCAAAATTGTACACCCCCCAATTCTGTCTGTCTTCATTCATATGGAAGGAATTAATCCATGCAGGGAAATTACAGAGAAAGTCACTCAACATGCCCGCTCAAACCTTCTTTGTAATGGAGACCCTGCAACTCACAGACTTAAACCTCAGTCTGTGATCAAGCTATTGTCTACTCTGTTTCTCCCTGCACTGTACACAGTACACAGTTCCTCTTCTTCCAGTCTGCAGTGAGAAATCATGCACCGCACACAAATTCTTTCCCTGTTCTTCAATGAACAGTCCGCAATGTGACTCAAACTGGTAATTTTAGAACTCTGTGGTGCTGCAGATGTATCATCCAAGATTTAGGGTGGTTAGTCACAAGGATAACAAGGGAAGTGCCCTATGGGGCTACAGACAGGGTTCAAGTCCATCTCAAGCAACATCAGAGACCATGACTCAAAACTGAAAAGACCACACAGGACCACGCAAAACCACAGTGGAGCATGCAGAAACAGCAGGACCATCCAAGACCAGGCAAGAACATGTGGAACTCTACATCCAGACACTGGCTCCCACCCAACCAGCGGAGGACCCGCCACACTCGCTCCCATGACTCAACTGACCTCTCCTCCCAGTCTGGGGATTCCAGCCCATAGCTCACCATAGCATGGTTTTCCAGCTCTCCCATGTTCTCTGCTCAGCTCCCTGCAGCAGAACTCACAGCACAGCACACAAAACCACTGGCACCAGATCCGCAAGCCAAGCCTGAAGCCCGCGACAGGAAGGACCCTGCACAACTTTTACTGACAGGTTGCCTGGAGCTCCTGATTGGCTACTGAAGCGTGAGTGACAGGAGCACCTCCCATAGGTTTAAACTGTGCTTAAAGGCACAGCACAATGGTTCCTGATCCTGCTTTCCACCCCAGAACAGAGCTTTTCTGAATCAGCTGTGATTTGCATTTCAATAGCACCTGCCCCTGGCTCTAATAGGGAACCCTGCTTTCTTCCTGTCCTCCATAGGCACTTCCCCTTCATCCTCACCGACACAATGTGGCTAGCTAGCTTGTACAGACCACTATACTATGTGGGATGGAGGGATTCCTTGTCACACAGGTGGATGGGTACCAGGAATATTGACAACTAAAGAGAGATTTAGTCACAAAATAGGAGATGTTTGTTACATGGCTTCACACTGAGGTCAGGTGAGTTGAATGTACTTTTTATCTGCTTGTCACAGGGACTTCAGAAAACCAGGAAAGAAAAGCAGGAACCAGATCACAAACAAGATAATAGGTCTTTCTCCCATCAGAAAGCTCGATGATGGCTCTATTGCTTAATGAGTTTTACTCTTGAAATTCAGAAAAAAAGTGTTGGAAAATTAAATAATGATAAAGAGTAGTCTTCATTGAAAGCTTAATACTTAGAGAATAACTGAACTAGAAAGAATGCAATTATGAGCACCATTGTTAGTCAGCACATCTTCCTCAGTGGACAGGTGAAAAAAAACACAACTGTGTTATTCAAGGTTCTCTACATGAACAAGAATAGTAGAATGAATCTCCCCATGTGTGTAGAAAGTTGATTTAATAGAATACCTCACAAGCTGTGTTCCAGGTCATCCAACAATGGCTCCTACCAATGTCAACATGAGGAGTCCAGCAGTTCAGTATATGAGGCTAGATATTTCAGATGGTCTTCAGTATACACCAAAATACCAAGGAAATAGACTCTGATGCTGCTAACGGAAGAAACTTGATAGTCTGTGCTATGACAAGGAAGAGAGAGAGACAGAGAGAGAGAGAGAGAGAGAGAGAGAGAGAGAGAGAGAGAGAGATGGAGAGAGAGGGAGCTTTCTCTTTAAATATACTTTAAACGTATAGGCTCTCAAAAGAGATTCAGTCCAGATTAAAGGTGGATCATAATCGTTGCTTTTTTCTTTCTTCCTTCCTTCCTTCCTTTCTTTCTTTCTCTCTTTCTTTCTTTCTTTCTTTCTTGTTTCTTTTTCTTTCTTTCTCTTTTTTTTCTTTCTTTCTTTATTCATTCATTATTTATTTATTAATTTATTTATTTGTTGTTTTCAAGTCGGGGTTTATCTGTGTGCCCTAGGAACTCATTCTGTAGACCAGGATGTCCTCAAACTAAGAAAAAAACCAATGTTTCTGCTTCTTAGTGCTTGGGATAAAGGTGTCCATAGTCCTCAAGCAGCTGAAGCGGGATTTCACCTCAAATGATCAAGATTAAAGATGTACATTTAATTTCAAAGCATAAAAAAAATCCCACTGGGTGAGGGTGGCTTATGCCTTTAATTCCAGCACTCCGGAGGCAGAGGCCAGTGGGTGTGAGTTCAAGGCCAGCCTGGTCTACCAAGTGAGTTCCAGGAAAGGCCCAAAGCTACACAGAGAAACCCCGTCTCAAATAACCAAAAAAAAAAAATCCCTCACAAGTATACCCAACTCTTTGGGTTTTAGTTAATTCCAGAAGTAGTCAGTGTGACTACCATGAATAGCCATCACAACAGCCAAGAAAGAAGAAATGACAAAAAATTCTTACCTGCAGGATGCAGGGAAAGCATGCTTTTCTTAAAAAAGGAATATCTGGATTTTACTTAAGAAGTCTGAACATGTTCATGTAGAATTCTCCCTATTACTAAACAGGCAAGCAAACAAATCCACTTCTGAACATGATCACAATGTAAAAGCAGAGATGTCTAGGGGTATTGTTACTGCAGAGCCATGCAGAATCATATATAAATTATAAAAATGATAGAAAGAAATGTCTCTGGCATGTTCATCCTCTTGTACTATAAGGTCTTACCTGAAAAGCAGTAAATGATAGAGTGAAAAAATATTGTTTTGGAGCCAATGTAACCTGTCAATCTTGATGTTCAATCTAAAAGATAGTTTTACCTATTCCATTCTCACAGATATAAAAGATAAAAAAAATATACACAGAAAACTGCAAGGAAAAGTCACTTTCTCCTCTGGGACACACTCTGGCTAGAGAGCTTGTACAGCCTATAAGTGTTCATCTTTGTTTACAGAACCAGTACATCATGGATTATACCCCCAAATTTGGCATCTAAGTTGTGATATTTGTGATGCTTGGAACAGACCTACAACTGGTTCTGGGTGAAGTTGAATCTTCAGATTAGGAATCGAGTTGCCCATGCCTTCCATCAACTGAAGGCATAGATGGATGGGGTCTCACCCTTAGGGTACCTTCTTAGGCTTCAAATGCTGAGATGGGCCTTCAGTATAATAGGGCTAAACTTTCTGACATTTCCTGCCCCTGCTTCACCACAGGACTGCCATTTGAAACTACCTCATGCTCTTTTTCTCTATGTGTTGTATAAGAGAAGAATATTATTTTAAAAAAGAAAGAAGACAAGGTTGTGGGCACTCACTTTTCATTTGATTCTGCACCACTTGTTTCTTTTCCACTGTAAACCGGATTCAGTCATCAGTAATAAACATCTAACAGAATCAATATCTTGTCCAAGAAATCATCCAATTACTTTTTAATTCTATCTTACTCAATTTCTCAGAGAACAGAGAAAATAGGAATGATTTTGGAACAAAATATTATCCAAATGACCTCGAGCTAACATTTCATGGTGTCTGTTTCCCACTGTAATGCTATGACCTCAAGCTCCACTGTCTGTATTATTTCCAACATTCTCACAAACTATGCTTTAAAAAAAAAAGAAAAGAAACCTGGATTGTTATGGCATGCCAGGACAAGGTTGGTTTTTTCCCTGTAATGCCTCAATGAGCAGCTTGTTAGAGTCCTATTCTTTGATTCAGTGTTAAGCCTAGTGGCTTCTTGTAAATAAGCAGTGGCTCTTTTGTGATGGTTTGGAGCCAAACAAATGTGTATCGTACTGTCCTAATCTCTAACAGGCCTGACTACAATACATGTATCTCTGTGGTTTTTTGAGTTTTTTTTTTTTTTTTTGAGGCAGTCCTCCCTCAGCTAAATTCTATTTTGTGAGACTTACTGTCTCTAGAGAATTAATAAATCCTTTTTATTACCAATTCTACTTTTACACATCACTCCTTAGTAGTTGAGTGCTACCCAACAAATGAGATGCATTTTACAACCTCCACAAAATTAACTATAAAGGGATCTTACACATGAAAGTGAAATGCAAAGTCCGGAAACTCTAAAAGGTATTGGGAGATAATTTCCATGTTTGACAACCTGCTTTCCATGGGTGCACCAGAAGCATGTCAACGTTCACTACAAAAACATTTCCTTTTTTTTTTTTTTTTTTTTTTGAGACAAACTTCTCTGTATAGTTTTGGTGCCTGACCTGGATATCACTCTGTAGAGCAGGCTGGCCTTGAACTCAAAGAGATCGGCCTGACTCTGCCTCCTCATTGCTGGGATTAAAGTTGTGGGGCACCCTCACTTAGCACAAAGATGTTTCTACACACAACACCTGCACCCAATTCTGTGAGCCGATTCAGCCACAGAGCAAAGTTATTCAGAGGCCTGCGCCTGTGTCCATGGAGTTTCAAGTACCACATGGGACTTCACAGGACAGGGATTCTGCAGGCAGGTTCCCACCCAGATCCAAGGAGGACCTATCACCCTGGCTCCTGCACCTCATCATCTGCTCCACCCCATCAGGAGACAGCAGCCCCTCATTCACCAAGTCATGGTTTCACAGCCCGGACATGCTCTCTGCTCAGATCCCTGCAGCAGCACACACAGAAGAACACATAAATCAGCTGGCTTCAGCTCTTCTTCAAAGCCAAGACTGAATCTGGTGGCCGGAAGGACACTGCACAACTCCTGATTGGCAGGTCACCTGGAGGGACTGATTGGCTAGTGAGGCTTGAGTGACAAGAGCACCTCCAATAGGGTTACAATGTGCACAATTCCTTCCACCACATACGAAGACTTTCTCTAGATCAGCAGGGATATGGCCCCTGCCTCTAATAGCAGACTTTGCTCTATTTCTGCTCTCCATAGGCACTTCCTCTCCTCCCCCTGGACATAATGTGGCTAACAAGCTTGGACAGATCATTATACTATGTGGGGTGGAGTGATTCCCAGTCACACAGTTAGAAGGGTGCCCAGAATATGAACAACTAAGGAGAGATTTAAAGGCATACATGGAGAGTGTTAGTTGTGTGACTCAACACTGACATCGGGTGAACTGAAGGTACTTTTTTCCTGGTTGTCACAGAGACTGCAGAAAACCAGAAAAGAAAAGCAGGAACTATATCACAACCAAGATAACAGGTCAGTTGCATTAAGGTTTCTATTCTAGATATTCAGAGCAAACTGTTGGCAAATGAGTAATAGTAAAAAGTATTGTTCATGGATAGTTGAATACTTAGAGAATAATTAAGACATTAATAATGTGTTTATGAGCACTATTATTAGTCAGCACACTTGGTGGGCAGGTGAAAAAATACAGTTGCTTTATTCAAGGTTTTCTACATGATCAGAACTAATAGAACAAATCTCTCCATGTGTGAAGAAAGTAGATTTGTTTACTTATTTATTTTGGATTTTCACGACAGGGATTCTCTGTGTAGCTTCAGAGCTTGTCATGGATCTCACTCTGTAGACCACGCTGGCCTAAAACTAACAGAGATCCCACCTGCCTCTGCCACCTGAGTGCTGGGATTAGAGGCATGCACCACCACTGCCCAGCAAAAAGTATTTTATTAAAATGTCTCACAGACTGTGGTCCAGGTAGTCCAACAATGGCTGCCTACCAATGGAGATTTGTAGGATTCAGTAATTGTTCAGTTCATGAGGCTGTATATCTCAGCTGATCTTCAGTATACACCACAATTCTAAGGAAGTAGGCTCTAATGCTGTTAAAGGAATGAATGTGGTAGCCAGAGGTAGAACAAGCAGGCAAAAAGACAGCTTCTTCCTTCATATATGTAGCCTGTCTCCAGAATGTATGATCAAGATTAAACCTGTAGCTTATAGTTGAATTTTTTTTGATGTTTTGAGACTGGATTTACCTGTGTAGCTCTGGAACTTATTCTGTAGACCTGGTTGGTCTCAAACTCTGAACATCCAACTGATTCTACCCCCTGAGTGGTGGAGTTGAAGGTGTGCACAGCCACCAAGTAGCTGAAGGTGGATATCACCTCAAATGATTCACATTAAAGATAGGTCTTCCATTTCAAAACCTTTGAAAGATCCCTCACACATATACCCAACTCTTTGCATTTTAGTTATTTCCAGATGTAGTCAGTTTGACTACCAAGAATAGCAGTCACAATAGCCAAGACTGAAGAAAGGAGAAAAATTTCTTACCAGTAGGAGGCCGGTAGAGTAATGGATGCTTTTCCACTGCTTTTCCTAAACAAAGGAAACATGTTCATTTTACTTAGGGAGTCTGGACATGTGCATGTAAAATTCTCCCTATTCCTAAGCAGGCTAGGTTAACAAAACCATTTCTGAACATCATCAGAATGCAAAAGCAGAGGCAGGGGAATTCTTACCTCAAAGTAATGCAGAAACTTATATAAATTATAAAAATGATAAGAAGAAATGCATCTGGGATGTTCATCTTGTATCACAAGGTCTTAGCTGAAAATCAGGTAAATGACAGAGTGAAAGTAGATTGCTCATGAGTATATGTGACCTGTCCATCTTGATTGTGGATATAAAAGATAACTGTACCAATGCCACAGTTCTCACAGATACAAAAGATAAAGAACACAAATACAGGAAACATCCCAGAAAAGTCACTTAACTTTACTCTATATTCTGCTATTAGATGAATGCTTATGATGATGTCTATTAACCTCACAACAAGGATGCTTTTGCCTCTGAGCAGGCTGGCTAGTCACAAGGCCATAGCTGCTTCCATGCAAGACCAGAGGACTTCATTTTAACTAGCCCCAGCTCTGGTCTGTCTCAGGTTTGTGACCTCACTGTATAGAATTATATTCTTTCCCTTATTCTAACTTAAAAATTTAGTTATATGAAGTTTTGTCTGTGCACAGTATTGACAGAGGCTAGAAGAAGGCAGGGGATGCCTGGAACTGGAGTTCCAGCAAATTGTTAGCTACCATGTGTGTTCTAGAAATGAAACCTGGATCCTCTGTAACAACAGGAAGTGCTCTAAAATGCTGAGCCATCTCTCTAGTGCCTCTTTTAATTTAAGGTGCATTTTTATAAATTGTCAATTAAAAATATTAAATCACATTTTCTTTCATCTCTTCATTCCATACCATTACAAATCCCCTCTAACTTCTTCCTTCTTAGGTATGGATGAATAATTTTGCTGAAATACCTTACTACAACCTGCTGTGTCCACTTTTATTAGTTGTACATATATTGATATTCAGCTGACCACATTGTACTGGATAAACCATTAGGAAGCTCACCCCTGCTTGAGGCTAATACTCTCAAATGGAAGAGAATTCCACTTTTTAATCAGCACTTCCTGCTGAGAATATTGCTCTCTATAAATAAAATGCTGATTGCCAGTAGCCAGGCAGGAAGTACAGGTGGGACAAGCAGAGAAGAGAATTCTGGGAACAGGAAGGCTGAGGAGAGGAGATGATACCAACTGCCAACTTGAGTACCAACATGTAAAATACTGGTAAGGAACAAGTCATGTGGCAAGGTATCGATTTATAGAAATGGGTTAATTTAAGATAGAAGAACTAGAAAACAAGAAGCCTGAGCCATTAGGCCAAACAGTTTAAATAATGTAATTGTCTGTGTGTTTATTTTATAAGTGGGCTGTGGGACTGCCAAGGCTTGGTGGGAGCTGGAGAGGAATTCTCCAGCTACAAATGGCGCCCAACAGTTTGGCAAGAGTTTTCACCTAAAACCTGGGAAACAAGATTGTAAAACAGAGCTAAAAACAGCATTCTATTTATCTCTTTCAAGTTAGCAGCAGCCTGCGGGTTTGAGCTACTATGACAGGTTCATGGTGTGCAAGCTTGACCTGCAGTATGGCTGGAAGGAGGCGTCTCTAAACCGCACATTAAGCTGCTGCTGTGTGGTGGATTTAGCCTTTGCTAGTACAAAAAAAAGAGGTTTCTGGGCTACACGCTGGTTGGATAAAAGCATAGACCCACTATGGCTCTCAGCGCTAGTGGTAAATTATCTTCACCATGTTGGAAAACTAAATTGGGTGGAGTTAACAGCTAAGACTTCTGCTTTA
Organism: Peromyscus leucopus; assembly: GCF_004664715.2. Classification (NCBI taxonomy): domain Eukaryota; kingdom Metazoa; phylum Chordata; class Mammalia; order Rodentia; family Cricetidae; genus Peromyscus; species Peromyscus leucopus. The sequence continues at coordinate 36,358 of NW_023504682.1, read as the reverse complement.
GTATTTACCTCTGCAGTTTAAAGCAATAGTTACACAATAAGGCAGTTTCAGATAAAACAAGACTTTAAATGGTTTACAATGTTTGTAAAAATATACATAGACTTGAAAGAGAGAGAAAAAGGAATATATGCAGTTATATAAACAAATAGAGTTTTTTAAAATAAAGTCTTTAAAGAGACAGTAAAGGTAGTATAAAAAAAGAAGCCACTTAAAGATGGATATTACACAGAGAATCTGGATTGTGTTGTCTTTGAAATTCTTTTTTTTTTTTTTTTTTTTTTTTTTTTTTTTTTTTTGGTTTTTCGAGACAGGGTTTATCTGTGTAGCTTTGCACCTTTCCTGGAACTCACTTGGTAGTTCAGGCTAGCCTCAAACTCACAGAGATCTGCCTGGCTCTGCCTCCCGAGTGCTGGGATTAAAGGCGTGTGCCACCACCACCTAGCGCTTTGGGGATTCTTAACTGAAAAAACAACAACAACATTTGATTGTAAAAGCTGTTGAGTTAAGCCAATATGTATATTTTAAAGATGCCTTGACCTCAAAATTTGGATCTAAGGATATGTTGCCCTGAAAAGGAGGCTCTGATTTTGTTTCCACAGAAAGCTAGAGACTATGGATTTGTTCCAGATTAAGATACATCAGGCTTGACCAGCCAAGACCCCCTAAAAGTCTCCAATGACACCATGGCCCAGATGACCTAACATCCAAAATGGTTTCAAGGCAACTGGCTCACCTTCATGGACTAGTCCATAATCCTAAAAATTTCTTTGTGTCCCCAGAAGATACAGCACCCACCCCCAGCAGGAAGTAGTAAGAGAAGCTACTCCCAAATTTCCAAATATACCAAGCTGACTTTGGAGATGGAATTGGCTCACTCTTTCTCTAAATCCAAACATATTGCTAAAAAAGAAAAAAAAAAGGTTGAGAAACTCTTGTGTCCCATATCAGAAGAGCCCTCTGGTACGGGACAGAGAAAAACCAATATTTTTATTTAAAGCAGGTTGATTATAAATGCAATGTCTTTCTAAAGAAGAAAAGGGGATATAGATATGATAGGATAAAAGGGTAGATTATTGAACCTACTTTTACAGAGCAACTGGCTTTAAATGTTTTACATTGCTATGAATTTTAGTTTATTGATACAAGTTTAAAATTAATTTTGTTATACTGTATATATATTTCTATTCTCATTTGAGGTATTATGTTTATGTAACTCATTTAGATTGTAATGGATAATTAAATACAGATTAATAACTAGTCCTCTATGATAGTCAAACTTATAGTCGTGTTGTTTTCTAGGTATACATAGATATAATTCAATAAGTTAGGTAATCTTCAAACACTTCAAAGATCTATAAAATATGACATTTAAAATGTTTTAAAAATTTAGACTTTATGGACAATGAGACATGTCTGTTCCTGATTTACTTCAGAGAGGAGAAAGGGCATTCATGACACTCTACTTGGAGTCTATCTTCTTCTTGGCAAAAATAACCATTTGGGCAAGAAACTGTTCTTGCCTGGACTGCTTGATCGACTCCTGGAAAGGTGACCACTGAACTTTTCCTGGCAAAATGGCCCTTCAGGTTCCTGCTTCACAGAGGAAAGTGCCAGACATTCTACAGGACACAGGAAGAAGGTCTCTCTCATGGGAATGACAGCAACAACTGGTAAACTAAAAGCTATTTTCTAGTGCTCTTGGACTTTTAACTCTGTATTTGGCTCTGAATTTCTTATTTACTAACATTTAAAATTTCATCTATAGCAGGTTGTGCTCCTCATTGGACAGCTCAGCAACCTGCTCCCTCACGGCTTTCATGCAGGTGGCCATGTCATCTTAGCGTTCAGGCTGCATGGCCAGCTTGGCCTTCTGAATCAGCTCTGTCTTTGCCATGGTGAGCAAGGATGAGTGGTGAGCCAGATCCTTAGTCCTCCTGAGAGCTTCCAGGGGCAGGGTGGGGCAGTGTGGCACCATGAGAACAAAAAGGAGCAAGGGGAGTGCCTGTCAGACAATGTGGCCAGACATCCCTCTTTGTTTCTGCACAGCGACCTAGTTCTCGGGCCTCACAATGGACTGCCCTCTTCCGTGTACACTCTGGCTTGCCCAGCTACTTGCCTGCCCACCCACCCAACCTACTTCCCTGAGGCTGGAGATCAGGGTCCACCATGCCCAAGAAGGAAGTCATTGGCTCTCTATCTTCCCACCCCCCTAATATTTTCTTAATATCATAAAACTTCACTGAATATTTCCTTAATATTATTTCCTACCTCACATTGTAGAATACACAATGTTGAGTTTAGCAATGAGTCAGTGTCATGTTGGAGCTTAGAGTATTCCCAAGAGTAGAAGAAATGTTGTATTCATTACTAGAAATTTAACCATTCAAACACCAAAAATTGGAGGTATATTCATAATGCGGGCTAGATGTATTCAGTAAGGAAATGTCTGTTTCTTAAATAATGTAAGACGTACATCTAGTGTGTTCTTTTCTTTGCCTATTTCCCCTTACTTTGAGGCAAGGTTTGATTGTTGTCAATATATGAGTGAATTCTTGTACTATAAATAAGACTGCCACAAATAAAAACAAAGATACCCCCACAAAAGACTGCTGGCAATGGTCGAGAGACAGCCGGGACTGACCTACTCTGGTGATGGGATGGCCAAACACCCTAATAGTTGTGTCATAAACCCCATCCAAGGACTGAGGAACCTGGATGAAGACATCCACGACTTGGCCCCTGGTGGAGCGCTGGGAGTCTAATTAGTGAGAAAGAGGAGGGTTTATAGGAGCGAGAATTGTTGAAACCAAGGTTGGATAAAACACAGGGACAAATAACCAAATGAATGGAAACACATGAACTATGAACCAAAGGCTGAGGGGCCCCCAGCTGGATCAGGCCCTCTGAATAGGTGAGACAGTCAATTGGCTTGATCTGTTTGGGAGGCATCTAGGCAGTGGTACCAGATCCTGGGCTAGTTGCATGAGTTAGCTGTTTGAAACCTGGGACTTATGCAGGGATGCATGGCTCAGTCTGGGAGGAGGGGACTGGACCTGCCTGGACTGAGTCTATCAGGTCGATCCCAGTCCTTGGGGAGACCTTGATCTGGAGGAGGTGGAAATGGGGGGTGGGCTGGGGGAAGGGGAGGGGGCAGGAAGTGGGAGAACAAGGGAATCAGTGGCTATTATGTAGAACTGAATAGTATTGTAAAATAAATTTTAAAAAAAGAGAAAAGAAAACTCATTAAGTAAAAGAAATACTGACTTGTGTTACACAGGAAGATGGTTCCAACAGAAAACTCAGAAAATTAAGTGAATTTGCTGTGTTCTAGGGCATATAGATAGGTGTGCATATACCTATACTATCGTATGTAATCACATAAGTTCATGAGCATTGAGAAAAACCATCTCAAATGAAGAAAAGCTGATTGGGACCCTTGCCTGTGGTATTTCATTCCAGGACTACTTGGCTCAATTTCTGTTGTTATGTTTTGGTACAGAATTTAATAGTTCATGGAGCATATGGACAAAAGACAACTCACCTTATGGAAGCACTGAGCTCTTTGCCATCTGCATGGGTAAAGCCTTTGAGTAGCCATGAAGTTATGATCACATTATGAGGGTCCTCCTATTCACAACCACTCTCAATTGTCATGGAAAAATAGAGAAGGGATCTGAACTACCACTTTTCTCAGATTATACCACTGCCTCCCTTTTTGGGACCCTCAATTCTGGCTGTTCTGTTTTACAATTTTCTATTTCATCTCCTTCAAATTTATCTCTATGTTCATAAAAATTTGATCATCCTGCTCTAATTATTATTACTTTTCATTAACTTCTTTTTGCACAGATTTCTACATTTAAACAACTTTGATGTCATCAAGCAGTTATCTTAGGGTCCAGTGTGTGTTGTTGTGTGGTTTCTCTAATGTAATGCCAGTTTTCCTATGAGTATGGAGATTTTGAGCAATTCTAGACTTCTTCCATGATCATAAATGGAGAGTGTAAAACACAGCCAAAATTCTCTGACTTGTCATAACTTATGCTGTTTTTCTGTGTCTGGTGGTCACATTGTGAATTGGATATGATTTGGCTTTAGGAAGTTATAGTCAAAGATCTGAATCACACAGAATTCAAAATGGAGGATTTTTCAAAAGACAACAGACACCACAGATCACACTTGTGCGGGAAAGCAGTGGGCTCCTTAAGTACAATAATTCAACAGTATAGAAAAGTGTATGGGACTCCTGTCTTATTAATGTTGTGTGTACACATGTTTGTGTGGTGTATGTGTGTTTCTGTGTTGTAGATCCTTAACACAGTGTTAAGGGAGTTAGCTGTGTCCTTAAAACTTTGGTAATGTATAACAAATGACATTGTCACATGTTAAGGAGAAGTGCCATTATGGAACAAGTTATGTCAATCATAATGGGGCTTCCCAATTGTGTCAATTAAGTGGAGTAGTTGAATATTAAGGTGCAAGAAACTGGTGGGTCTCTATGCTGAAGTACAGGCTTGAATAATGTAAGATTCTCCTCACTACATACCTGCTTTGTCATGTGTCTGACTTTAATCATATGCAAACTTGTTTATGTGTAGGCATAGAGGCATATTGTCCCCTTTTATTCAAATTTCAATTTCACAGTACTTTCCATTTTCAGTGTATCATAAAATAGTTGAGACGACATTTTTTCTTTCCTCAGAACTGTAATATTTGGAGCCATCAATAAAGAGAAACTTAAAGGATAAAGGGAGGAAGAATTTATAAGGATTAGATTATTCCTGTCTTAGAAATGACTTCTATTTCAGTTTGACTGAGCTAGAGATCCAAGTATATTAAGAGAAAAGAGTCAGCAATTTACTCAAGTGTAGTGAAACATATGTTTGCCATGCTCTCAGAGTGTTTTCCTGCCTGATGACAAAGAATGGAAATGTGTTAATTTCAGGAAAACACAGCCAGTCAAATTGTACCAAACATATATTCTTCTTGATCTTTAGTTATAAATCTTTGGTATGAAACCTCATGGTAAAAGCATGGTTAAAGAAGGTATCTTTTCACTGACCACACAAATTCCTCACCTATTCTCCCTGAGTCTCATGCGCCTTATGTGGGTGTGGAATTGACACTGTAGAATCAGAGACTGATGATAGCATGCATCCTATAACCATCAATTCAGATAATCATGTATGTCTTGGGGGAAACTAATAGTTTGCATGTAGTTACCAAATAAATTTCTGCGAAGACACAGGCAAATTAACATAGTAGTAATTTGTTATGCTTGCTGTGAGTAAGGAGAAGCACATGACTTATTTTTTTATCATTATGCTTCTGTTTATTTCTCTAAACTGATTACATTTAATTCTAATCCCAGTTTTATTTCCTTCCTCCTACTCTGGGTTCCAGTCTGTTTTCTTTCAGCAGAGTGTTGACATACATATCTGGATTGGGGTAAGAGCTTTATTCATTTACTAAGGAGGTGGTTATGCTGCAGAATTTCTTATGAAAAGAAGGTAATTCCATCTTCATCAGTTAGGAGTAGTTTCTCTTTAATCCCATTTAGGGCTTTTAAAATTATGACTTTCTTTCTTATGATAGGAATAGCTGTTTATTAGAATTCTATTGAAAAAAATCTGCATAGATTGAAGTAACTAAAAACTCAATATTGAAATTTAAACAACACAATGGAGTTCCTGTTCATCCTTCATTTCTGCAGAGACATGCATGTCATACAACCCTGATTCTAGTATATAACTTATCTTCATGCAAGAAAAAGACAAAAAATAATTTTTTGCCTAGTTACTTACAAATATTAATGGGTGTTTGAATAATTACTATCCAATTCATGTAGAACACAGAAATAAACTGAGTATGTTTATAGATTTCTACATAGTCAATATCACTTCCAGGGAGTGTTCAGTTCATTTCTTTTGAAATTAAATTAACAAATTCTTGTTTTGCAAACCAGCCTTAAATATGAAGGGATTTTGCAACACTCATTACTTTTTAAATTGCCAACAAAACAATGATGTTAGAGAATGGAATTTACTTTTCTTCACTAAAATCTTAAAGTATTAGAGGGTTCCTGAGAACTCACATATTGGAAAGAATATCACCTGGTTCTTCTCATTTTTTTACCCATTGTTACTTAACAGTGACCCTGGGTGAAGTAATGTTGCTGTGAAAATAAATTTGTGGAAAGATTTAATTTTGAGTCTCATTGCATGATTTCAGAATGTTAGGATTATAAATTGTATCATTGTAACCAATCGGAAAAGTCAGTGGAGACTTTAGAGGGGAATACATTGCCTTCATGATTCTTAAACATAAACAACTAGTTTTTTTTTTAATCCAGTTGAAGAATTACTTTTGTCTGTGACTACCCCACAGGTGCTGTCTCTTATCCTCCATGGAAACCTCGTTTTCTTTAATCACCCACCCCAGAGAAAGAGAATGCGAGGGCTCTTAATGCTTCTCAATGTCAGCTGTGGTCAGCCTCAGTTGAAAGGCCAACCTGACTCTGCTAGCTCCAGCACATCAGTTTAAACATGCAGTCAGTCTGTATTTAAGTCAGTCATGTTGCGAGCCAAACAGCCTACCTGCTGGCATGTATGAAAGTAGAACCTTCAGTATTGTCTACCTCTGGGTGCTCATGTTGTTCTACATTTCTGCTCTGTTATAGTACACAGAGTGAGCTTTTTGATCCTGCCTTCCAGTCTCTTCTCGTGGTAGAAAATATAAAAGCCTTTTCTTGCTTTGAAACCCAAAATATTATCAGGAAGGTGAAATTTTGAGTTAAAGTTTTCTAAGAGGATCCTGAAAGAAAGGAAAGGAGTGATGGCTTTTTCTCAGGTAAACGTATGTATGCAGGTGAGATGTGTTGCCTGTTCACCAACAAATGCTTCTTTTGTGGTGATCCCAAACCTTTACATTGCATCTCAGTTTTAACAAGGCTTTATTTTTTTCTGATGAATTTGTCAAGTTAAAGTTTTTTTGAATGCATGTGACATGTATATGTGCTGCTTTCCAATGTTTCCTTATTTTATTTTTTTCAAAATAAATTCTCTGCATTAATCCATAGTATAAACATTTAACATATAAAAATATATACATATCCATGTCCTACTGAAAATGGAATTGGGTCATGTTATATGAATGAGAAAGAAACCATGTTCCCTGATCCTTTTGCCCAGGGATTTTTTTGCTCAATATAGACTGTTCTGAGAAAGAGGCACTAGGAAAAAGGATGGAATGTCTTCCTGTCAATGGATGATGTTTAGAGTATTATTTCTATAAAAGACCTATTGTTTTATATAAGTTGAAGTGTTTAAATGTAATACAAACTTCCAAATGGAATATGCCAGTCAAAAGGTGGTATGAAATTTTCCCATCATGCAATTTTTCTTCTGTTTACTGTACTATTTTGTGACTAGATTCAAAGAATCTATTCCATCATTTCTATTTGCTAGCTACTAACCTTACTGTGAACTTGCAATGCCCTTCTGTTGTGCTGACACCTGCTAGCAGTCACTCCACTGGGAGCTGATGCAATATTACATCCTATGGCTATTTAGTACATTTTTTGAACAAATAAACTAATAGAAAACTAGTTGGGAAAGTGTACTTATATTTATGTGGATTTCACAAACAATCAAAGTTTCAACAAGGCAAGTTTATGTGGTTGAAATTGAAGTCTCTTCATTAGCAACCAAAAGTACTAAACTGAATGCAGGAATGTCATTATTTAGATATAGCATTTGCAGGTGAATCCACAAGAAGCATATTCACTCATAATAAACTTAAATGAGAATCTAAATATTTGTCTCACTGCAAAACTGTGAAATGTAAGAATTTTAGAATGAAACCTGGAAACTAAAAGGAATGCCTCATTGGAGACATTGGTGAGGTAACAATTCCATGCTGTGCCTTGGGTGTAAGTATACTACTTACCCAGTGGGAGAAATACTTTCAGCTGTAGCTACCCCTCAGATTCCATCCACTATTTAAAATAGAGTTGTCAGGTTTTTGTTTGTTTGTTTGTTTGTTTGTTTGTTTTTTTTTGATTTTTCGAGACAGGGTTTCTCTGTGTAGCTTTGCGCCTTTCCTGAGACTCACTTGGTAGCCCAGGCTGGCCTCGAACTCACAGAGATCCGCCTGGCTCTGCCTCCCGAGTGCTGGGATTAAAGGCGTGCGCCACCACCGCCCGGCTTGTTTTGGTTTTTTGAGACAGGGTTTTTCTCTGTAGCTTTGTGCCTTTCCTGGATCTCACTCTGTAGTCCAGGATGGCCTCAAACTCACAAAAATCTGCCTGACTCTGCCTCCCAAGTGCTGGAATTAAAGGTGTACACCACCACCACCCATGGTCAGTTGTTTTTTAATGAATGATCTCAGGGAATATAATGTGAGGAAGGGGTCACTGCTTTGATGTTGTAATTTTAAATGCCTGTGCACAGATTAAAGCACAACATTGAAGCCTCACACTCAGGTTGTAGAGATATCCATGATCTGAAGAAATAAATGACCCTCACAAAGCAGGAAAGGAGAAAATTTGTTTTGAAATGTCTGTAAAGGTTCATTCTTGCTGGGTGGTGGTGGTGCATGCCTTTAAACCCAGCACTCGGGAGGCAGAGGCAGGTGGGTCTTTGTGAGTTCAAGGCCAGTCTTGTCTACAGAGTGAGATCCAGGAAAGGCACAAAGCTACACAGAGAAACCCTGTCTCGAAAAACCAAAAAAAAAAAAAAAAAAAAAAAAAAAGTTCATGCTTTCTGCTATGGTACAAGTCACTGATTCAGAACATTTTATACCTGCTTTCTGATCTCTGTGTGTGCTATCAGGGAATGCAGGTGCTGCTGCCTTTGCATACAGAATCATGTCAGAAAGGTTAAATTTTAAGATAAACTTTTTAAAGGATCTATAAAGATGGGGAAGGACAGATGGCATGTTCTTTGGTAAATTCATGCACAAGGATGGGACAGGTTGACATTCTATACATAAATGCTTCATTTGAAGAACTCTCAACCATCAGTGTAGTTCCTCATTGTAAGAAAACTATTTTTTTGTTTTATTATATTTTAATATAAATTCTTTATTATCACTATCATTTTAGTTCTACATCCTGTTTTCTACTCTTTCCTGCCTTTTTTGTTTTCCAGTATGACTTATCTACATCAGTTGATGATCTGAAATATTTAAAAATTTTCTGATATTAGAAATGAATGTTGAAACTCAATTCATTCTTAGGACAACAATATTTATCTCCAAGAAAAGGCACATATTCATGTAATCTTTAGATGTTGGGCACTTAGATCTCATGAAAGTCACAACATTCTCCCTCTTAATATATAACATGTGAAATTTGCAGATTGGTTACTGATAACAGAGTTCATTAGGTAAATACTGTTTTCTCAGCAAATAAGGACTCAAAAATGAAAATTGAAAATATTTTCAAAAATGAAAATTGAATTTTCAAAAATGAAAATTGAATTTTCAAAAATGAAAATTGAATTTTCATTTCAGAGTCCATTGACTTTCAAAGATGTGGCTGTCAGTTTCTCTAAGGAGGAATGGGAATGTCTGGACACATCTCAGAGGGATTTATACAGAGAAGTCATGTTGGACAACTACAGCAACCTTGTTTCTGTGGGTGAGAATAAATTCTTTCATAATTGCTGCTTAGACCTAGGAATGTTTAGTAACATGTATTAGTACTTTAATTGTTTTCTATCAGTGAATCCCAGCTCCCAATTATTATTAGATATTGGTGAGTGGGATATTTATTGAAAATTTTCTTAGTCTAAATGCTCTTTTAATTTAGGAAATACTCCCTTCAATTCCAAATTGTTTTTTTTTTTTTTTTTTTTGGCAGTCACTCAGTAGCAAAAATGTGTGAATACAGTTTGATTTTCACAGTTTTATTTCTGTATTGGGGTAACATAAAGAAAGTTGAATGTATACAAAATTAAAATTATGGATATCTTAAAAGTCTACAACCCCTGTCAAGTGTGTACTAATAAGACTTCACTACTGAGTCTTTCCTTATGTAACTTCATATCCACTGAGTACAAGCCTCTGTTCCCCATCATGTAAATAAATTATCATATATGTCTTCTAATTCACAGGCCTTTCTGTATCAAAACCAGAGCTAGTTACCTGCCTTGAACAGAATAAAGAACCCTGGATTATGAACACAGAGGATGTAGAAGGCAGAAAACCAGGTAAGGAGGAAGGAAACAATGGTTATATAGAGAGTACAAAACAAGAAGCAAACCATAACTGCAGTGGGATTAGCCCAGTTCCTCACTAGAAGCAATGCCTAAGAATATCATTTATAATAGTATACTAGGATCTAGCAGTTAGAAATTTTTACATAATTTCCCCTCATTTCATCCAAATAGTGATTAGATGAAATTTAGTATGCCAATAGCAATTTTACAATGTATGCAGGACTTTATTTTGTGTTCCAATAAACGTCTGAAATTTTCTCCTGCATGTCAGTGATTTTAGGGTTTTTATGATTTTTTTAAACAATTTTACATTATATCTAGATTAATATATTTTTCTTTCTTTTACCTCCTTGCATACCATCCTTGTATCACACCAATCCAATGTCATGATTCCTGCACCATATCTCTATCAAAGAAAGAACAAAAAATACATAAAAATCAAAGAATATTTGGGCTAGTCAACTGTTTCTGAACACAAAACTTTGAATGTGATTCATATAACCTGGTGTTCCTCAATTGACAGATTTTCTTTTTTCTGGAAGCTAGGGACTGCACCTAAGTTCTTGTCACAAAGTTGTTATTTTGGGTTCACTTTCCATTTTATAAGCTGAGATTTTGCCTGTATTGGGCTTGTGTGGGTTTTGGCCTTGCTGTCACAGACTTGGCGATTGTATGACCATTGTTCCTATAATGTTTGGAAATCTCTTCTTCCCTAGAGTCATTTACCATTTTCTGTCTTTATGTTCTCTTTGCATTCATTTATTCAAAGGTGTCTGAATTCTGATTCAAGGGTTAAGATAAAGGAATTCTAGGTAGGGGTTAATTCTTTAAATATTGCCATATTAAGCTTCTCTATTGAAGGACTAGTAATGTGTTAATCCATTGGGTAAAATTAAGCAGAAAAATGATAGCTTCTTTTTTTCTTTGACTAGGGCCCATGACCGATTTGGTCTCAGTTTCTTGGATGCAATAATAGTGTCAGCTTCATGTTCCAACATTGCCAACACATCTGTGCAACTTTTGCACATTTCTTTCAAGCCAGTGAGAATATGCAGTCACATGGTTCCTAACAGGGAAAGACTGTGGAGTACTTTTCTCCTTGTGTAGCAAATATATTACCTTCTAACACTATGAATGTATATCAGTTGGGTTAAAGTGTCCAGTTGAACAAAAGTTTGATATCTTCCCATTCAATATTTTAAGTATGTGAGCCTCATCATTGGGTTCCTGATGGTAACTAATTACAAAGGCAATAGCAGCTATGTTTTATTATAACATCAGAAAACAATGCAACCAATTACTTGTACAAGAGGCTTTATTTGTTGCACATGATTTTAAATTTGGGCATTGTCTACACCATCATACAGTAATGACACTTAAATACTTTTTAGACATGTGTGTTTTTTAACAAGCTTCTACAGAAGTATGGTTCCCTGTGTTTCTTCAAAAGATTTCTCAAGTGGTCCAGAGAGATAATAGAGTGGGTAGAGATGCTTCCCCTCAAATCTGATGATCATAGATCAATCACCAAGACACAGACACAGGAAAAAGATTTCTGAAATCTATCATCTAATCATATATATGCCTATATATGCATATATATAGTCAATAACTATAATTACTTATTTTTAAGATTATCAAGAATGGCTGGTAATCTTAGTTATTCCTCTTTTATTTGCTCCTATATACTTCTCTATGATCACTTTCATGACAATACTGTTTCAATTTCTCCTTCTTTTTAACAGTATTGTTTTAACGTATCCCTTCTGTGGAAAAAACCCTATATTCCCAATGGGCCACAAGCCCCAAAAGTATATAAAGTAGGATTTCATCTGATTATGACAAAGCTAATACTTGGACGAAGCCAAGGGGCTTCCAGAAGTCAAGCTGAGGCTCAAGAAACCTTGGTAATATTTGGCTTTTGATTTTTAACCATTTTCTGCTATGAATTTCTCATGTCCTATTGTAACGTTTCCATGATTGATTCAGTACCATTTCTCCTGTACCAATGGAATATGTAGATAACCTTCTGCACTGACAGCTGTGCACTGCCAGAACCCAGTTCAAGCCTCCCTGTAATTCCTGTCATTAAAAGCATCTGACCAGGACCATCCCCAAAGGGACAAAAGTATCTTATTAGAGATACCTCTGTACTCTCTCAGAGCAGACTTAAGTATCCAAGGCCAAATGAAACATTATCTGTCTTCTAGGTCAGGTGGATAGCTTTATTTCTTGTACAATCTACTGTGAGAACCCCTTTCTTACAGCCTTACTAACATTATAGACTTCTAACTTCTTACCTAATCACCTCTAGGAATGTGGACCAAGCACATAGATCCCCTTCTCGATATACTAACTGATCATTAGCTCTCAATTTACTCCTTCTTTACCACTCCTGTTTTGGGTAATAAAAGAAAGCCTGATGGTCACTGCCTGAGGAAAATTCTTACCTGCCTTGATGACCCCATAGAAATTCAAACTTGCTGACCTTGCTTGGCCAGAGGATTGCTATGACTTCAGTTTATAACTGAACACCTCAGAGGCTGGTGGGAAACTGAGGGATAAGGAGAATGAATAGAAGATATTGAGGATTTTGACTGGAGAGGATTTTGACTAGAGAACTTGAGGATAAGATGGAAGATGAGGAAGAGCCAGATGGGAAAGTCTTAGATGGTTAAGAATGAGATGAGAATGACCTAGATAAAGCAGAATTAAGATGAGAGAATTAATATAAAGCTTAGAGGAGACAGCAGATAAAGGTAGAGACAAATCAAGCAAGAAAGGAATTATACTTGAGTACAAAATTGTAGCTGTATAAATAAAAATTTATCCCATTGGAATAGAATAGATGGACAAAGAGCTTGGACTACTTAGATTCTTTTCCTGAAAATAATTCTCACCCTTTATAGTTTCTCCTCTGTGCCCTCGAAAAGTATATTATTAAGGCTGTTCCTATAGTAATATAGAAGACCATTGGCCTCAAACTAGCTACCCACACTCTACAGAAAACATAGAGTCCAAAATCTTAAAAGCAAGCATCCACAAATTTGAGAAAATATGCAGTATTTGTCTTTGTGGTTTAAGTCACTTTGAATAATTCTTTTCAGTTCCATCCATTTACCTATAATATGTATAATATCAAAAAAATGAATGAATTACTTAGCATATAACCTAATAAAAATAAATCAAATGACATAAATAATTCATCATGTCACATTTTCTGAAGTTGAATTGAAGGAACCATGAATAAATAAATAAACGAATGAATAAATAAATAAATAAATCACAACTTAAGAAAGCCAGACAGATTCAGGACAGAATCCTACCAGATAATAAGAGAAAAACTAACAACAATACTTAACAGTTATATGACAAAATGGAAAATTTCCATTTCAAGAACACCTCAAAATAACTATCTATTAGGATCAAGGTTGCTTCATCCAAGAGATGCTAATGGGAATCAACATAACTAAACCAGTACATGTAATACATTATTGGAGCAGACTATAAGAAAGAGATCTAATGATCTCATCATTAAATGCAGAAAAGGATTTTGACAAAATACAATATCCCTTCATTACAAAATTCAACAGTAGGAGGAAATTATCTACATATAATAGAATATGTTTATTGCAGTAATTACCAACATAATCATTCTAAATGGAGAAAACTCAAAACAGTTCTTCTATAATTGGGAAAATAAAGATACTCACTCTCTCTATACCTGTTCTATTTTCTGCTTGAAGTCTTAATTGTCAGTCTAAGATAATATAAAGTTCAAGGGATTATAAAAGAAAAGAAAAAAAGTCATAGTATCCTTACTACACATACTATTTATTTTATACCAGAAAATTAAATCAAGATTCTAAATTTGTGCTAGGTTATTGTTTTTTTTTTTTTTTTTTTTTTTTTTTTTTTTTTTTTGTGTAGAATGCAGAAATAAAAATAATATAATTCTTAATTGTCAATTGTGTTATTTTCTCTCTCTTCACCTTTTGTACTGACTTTCCTTCCATCATAACTGAAGAACCCTTCTGAATTTCTGTTTCCCATTTCATAGTGTACCTCTTCTCAAATCGCTAATCAAAGAAGTATAGACACCTAATGAATACTGTGACAAGGAGAGTTACCATCTGCCATGGTTATCCTTATTATTGCTTGTCTAGTGCAAAGTGGTGAGACCTGAAATGATGTAATCACTAACAATAAAGCTGCACTAACATTCTGAAGTTATATATATTTGAATAAATTATGCATAAATACATAAGAGTAACAATGATCAAATAAAGGTTATATTATTAATTTGGGGATATGGGAAGAGTTGAAGGAAAAGTGGCAGGAATAACCTTGAAATGAAATGATATAATTATAGTTAAATTAAATTTACATTTAAAAACAATTTTTGAATTTCACCTGTAAACTCTGAGTTATGATATTTTACTTTGAAATTGAATTTCATATTTTAGTCTACTTTGAAAATAGAAATTTTATTCTGTAGGCCTTTTATTAGTTTGTTCAATTTTTATTGGGGGAGTACAGTGTTTCTCTATGCAACTGCCCTGGCTGTCCTGGACCTTGCTCTATAGTCCAGGGTGGCTTGAACTCACAGATATTTGCCTGCCTCTGCTTCCTGAGTTCTGGGATTAAAGCCTCTGTTTGCTGAGTGCTGGGACTATAGGCATGTGCCACCACTGCCCAGGTTACATTTTGTGGTTTTTGTATCCAAACATATTAGAGATCTAAGACTCTGAAAAAAAGAGATTGTATTTCACTCTGCCTACCATTCATATTCTGCATTCAAGTCAGTGAAGAACACTTTAAAAACAATCCAGACTGTGATTCACATTTATGGGCCATCTGGGATGGTTCTAGTAATTAGTTATGCTAGGACAGGAGATATTGAGTCCAAAGTAAAGGTTTGCCTGGCTGACAATTAGTTTTACAGTGGAGAAACCCATGCATCTTAATGTTGCCCAGGCCACTTTGTCTGAACACATAATTTACTTTTCTCATCCTATCCCTTTTTTGAGACTGGGTCTCTATCCATGTAGCCATAATAGGCCTGAAATTGAATATGTAGATCAGGTTGGCCTGATACCCATAGAGATCCACCTACCTCTGCCTTCCAAATGTTGAGATAAAAGGACAGTCTTTTATAAATTTAAGATATTTGTAGGTATCTGAAAAAAATGAAAGTCCTATAAAATTATCAGTGTGATTGTGGAGATTTTGAAACATTCTCTCCTCAGGTCCATAAAGCTCTGTGGACCTGATAGGCATATTTGTTTTTCATGATCATTTTATTGTTTTCTTTTTAGTAATGACTCACATTCAATAACTACACATTAACATGTATTAATAATAATTAATCATAGAAAATCTATGTATGATATTTTATCATTTATATATTAGGAAAGGATATTTTTACCTAAATTAATAATGCAGTTTCAAAGTGAACAGAATATTTTTAATATGGTCAATACTTTAATTTCATATTCTAACAATTATGTATACAGTTGTTTGTTACATGACATTTTTAAAGAGAACCCTGTCAAATTTTACATATTATATAATACAATTTTATGAAATGAACTTCTCCATGTTCACCATGTTTAAACATTTGTTTCTTTATGGAATAAGTCCTGAAGGTTTGTGTTTCACATTTTTGCTACAGTCCACATACTGGTGTCATTTTATATATAAGTTTCTATGTTATTTTTGGCTAATTCTACACACTTAGATAATAATTGCCTTTCATTTCCTCCAGCTTTGTTTTGTTATCCCATTCAAGAGTTGTTTCCAAAAGAGCATACAGAGGATACTTGCCATAAAGAACTATCAGGACAGTTTGGCTGTAATAGCCTTGGTGAATTACCATGAGAAAGTTCTGGGCATGTAGATCTGTGAATGATGAGCCAGAATCATGTGATTATGGAAGTAATCTTCATGAAGCACACATCACTGGCATTTCTGGCAGAATAGATGAAGTTCTGCCTCAAAAAAAACTCACTCTGCATCATTTCCTTTCAGATCTTCCAATATTTACTCATGCCACATTGAAGGGAAACAATTAAAATCCAAAGTGTGTAGACAATACTTCAGATACCCTTCCAAATTTGGAGAGAAGCCAAGATTTAGTGTTGGACAAAAATATAAGAAATTTGGGAGGAGTTACAGGAGATGCTCAGACCTCTTTAGAATTAATGTGGTTCATACTGGAGAAAAAGTGTGCAAATGTAAAATATGTGGAAAGTTGTTTTCTAAGTTATTAGTACTTAAGGAGCATTATAAAATCCATATGACAAAAGAATCATACAAATGTCCAGAGCCAGACATCTTTCTTTCACATGCATCTAAATATAGAGCTCATTGTAAAATTCACACTGAAGAGAATGCTTTCAAATGTACAGAGTATGGCAAGTCCATTGCCATGGTTTTTCTCTTCATCTTCCTCAGAGAACCAATCTGGAGAAAAACCTTTCATATGTGAAGCATGTGGCAAGTCTTTTACACAGAGTTCAGCACTTCACATTCATCAGAGAATCCATACTGGAGAGAAACCTCATAAATGTAAAGAATGTAGCAAGTCACTTAATCAGGCCTCAAATTTTAAAGTTCATCAGAGGATCCACACTGGAGAGAAACCTTACAAATGTAATATATGTGGCAAGTCATTTACTCAGAGCTAACACTTAAATTCATAAAAGAATACACACTGGAGAAAACCTTACAAATGTAAGAATGTGCAAAGTCTTTACTGCAAGCTCAACACTTAAATTCATCAAAGAATACACACTGGAGATAAACCTTACAAATGTAATGTATGTGGAAAGTCCTTTCAGAGGCTCAAAACTTAAAGTTCATCAAAGAATACACACTGGAGAAAAACCTTACAAATGTGATGTATGTGGAAAGTCCTTTATTATAGCTCAACACTTAAAGTTCATCAAAGAATACACACTGGAGAGAAACCTTATAAATATAAAGAATGTGGCAAGTCCTTTAACAATACATTATATTTTCAAGCTCACCAGAGATCACACTGGGGAAAAACCTTACAAATGTATGATGTAAAGAAAAATCACAAAAAAAAAAAAAAAAAAAAAAAAATTTAAACTCAAAAATAAAAATCACACTGGGAAAAACTTACAAATGTAAAGAATGTGGAAAGTCCTTTACTGCAAACTCAACACTTAAAGTACATCAAAGGATACACAATGGACTGAAACCTTACAAATGCAAAAAATGTGGAAAGTTTTTTAGGACAGACTCACATCTACAAAGGCATCACAAAATACACACAAGAGAGAAAATTTACAGAAGAAAATAATGTGACAAATCCTTTACCAGGGCCTCAACACTTCAAGTTTATCAAAGAATCTATAATGGAGAAGAAAGTTAAAAATATACAGATTATGACAAGTTCTTTGTCCATGATTAATGTTTAGTGTTCAAGGCCACTAAAGACCCATTGAATACAGAACCCTTAAAATTGTAGTAAATGTGTTATGTCCTTTTCCCATGCAAAAAGCTCACTAAAACTGTACATTAGAGAAAGCTTACAAATACAAAGCATGTGCAAAAACATTATCTGGGTACTTAAATCTTAAAAATCATCACATAGTACATACTAGAGAGAACCCATACAATATTAAAAAAGCAGCAAATGTTATGGAGTTCTCAGGTATTGAAGCCTAACAGAATATCACGAATGGAAGAAATTTAACAAATGTACCGAATTAAAAAAAAAATTTACAAGAAACTCAAAACTTAGAGCACGTCAGAAAATTCATGAAGAAACAAACTCAATTGGTAATCATTGCCCCAGTACTCACAAAATAAAAGTGTTCTTTATAATGTCAGTAGTGGAAGGAAACCTTTATCGAATAGTCAAACCTTACTCAATGTCATATGAGTGACATCAGGAAGCCCTATGCTTGGTGTGATTTTAGAAATATTTTACCAAGAAATAAAATTTATGTTGACATAAAATTTCCTTGGAAAACCATCTACATATATAGCAATGTATTAAACAGAATTATACAGAAATCATGTATTTAAATGATATAGGATTAATTTGACAATAGATGAAGGTAATAATAAGTAAAAAGGTGAAGACTTAATGTATGACAGGAATAGTTTACTAATAGCCATATTGAGTCAAAATCACTGCATAATTTTCTGTATATTTTAAGGGATGAGATATTGAGCTCAGAATGATATAGCTTTTATATAAATATTATTGTTTTTCTAATGTTTGAGATTTTATCAAATAAAATACAGATTATTTTAAATCTTCAAGTTAGTCTTCCTTTTTTCTCAATTATCAATAAATATAATAAAGCCGGTATTCAATTTCTTCTTCATTGGAGTGTTGGACATTGATTTTATACAGGTATTTTGTACCTAATGTCAGCCATTGCATTACAGAATATACAATAAAAAACATCATGAAAATACAAAGTAGATTGCTTTAGGAAAACTATAACAGGTTCAATTATTTGAAGTATATGTGTGTGTTAAGGCCTGAGTGGGTGTAAGTGTGAACTTGAGCTGTTTACATTAGCAGATCTAGGTCAAAGACTATATAGACTTAGACACACACAAAAAGGCAAACAAACTTCCTCTCATTGCTTGAGGCTTGAAACATAACAAATCTTTTGATCATGTGAGGATATTGTTAGTTTGTGCCCAAGCTGTTCACCAAAAAAAAAAAAATCTCTTCAGATTTTTAGACCTCAGCAGTTCAAGGCTACAGAGACTGAAAGCACTTAGAAGAGCCAAGCATGTCTACCTGCATCACGTTAGATAATAACTTTGCCTCTCTATTATCAATATGCAATAACTCTTTGAATCTATTTGAATATAGGTATTACTGATACAGAGCATCTAGTTTGTGGTTTCTCATCAGAGAACACAGAACACCTGATCCCAACTTTTCTCTGTATTTCTGTGTTAAATTGGTCTGTGTTTTCTTCATTCTCAAACCATTTCTCTTAGATCTGTCACTAGAGACATACAGGGCATGAAAGCAATAGCCCATTGTCTCTATTCAAACAAGGAAGGAATTATTTGAGTGTTCACAATGAATTGTATTCATAATCTCTCATTAAGGAGGAAAACTGACTGCTTATTAACTACTAATGAGCCCAAGAATAGGATTTCCTCAATAAAATTTTATAGACAAATGCACAAGAACAACCATCAACAAATTTTACCTATTCTTTCACTCTATGAAAGTAATGCTAAACTTGTCAACAGATAAGCAAATACTTTGGAAGTATTTTTCTTTTTTTGTTTTTTGTTTTTTGAGACAGGATTTCTCTGTATAGCTTTGTGCCTTTCCTGGTACTCACTTAGTAGCCCAGGCTGGCCTTGAACTCACAGAGATCCACCCGCCTCTGCCTCCTAAGTGCTGGAATTAAATACATGCACCACCACCGCCTGGCTGGTATTAATTTTCATAATTGGAAAAATGACTCATGTAACCCAGAAATAGTTTCTTCAATGTCTAATCTCACTATTTCATTGTGTACATGTGAATTTTTCATCTCTTTTAAAAATGGATGGAAGTTCAATTTATTTTAATGAATAAAGTATATTATATTCATTCATATAATGGAAAACCTATATCTAACATAGAAAATTATCCATATCATTTACCTTTGCCCCATTACTTGTTCCTCCAGGAAAATTTAATTTTGATCCTATTTAATTGGGGCATTCTGAATGATTACTCTGGGAAAGACTTCCTCCAGAACATTTTAGTGAACTAACTTGCACAATAATGGTGTGGTCATATCTGAGGAGAAATGCAGGTCATAAAGCCATCACATCTGCTTGAAGAAGATACAGCAAATCTAATCTTCATGATGGCTTCTTTGTCATTTTTGGTTTTGATCTTGACTAATTGCATGCTTGAGGGCCTTTTATTAATTGCACAAATTGGGGATATTGAATTGATGGGAACTTTATTGTGAATCATTTATACCTTCTCCTAGGAGTTCTGCTAGGAGTTCTTCTAAGCTTCATTAAGAAACTCCTGAGCATACTATCCCTCCCACTTTTAGGGAGATATCCTTATCTATTTCATGGTCTTTCTGATTCTTTGGAGAATGTAAAACATATATAATCCAGAGGCCTCCTTTAGAGGACATGAGATAATCTTAAATTATCTGTTCATATACTTTCTCAGAAATGAGATAATCAAACCAAAGTAAACTTACAAAGGTCAAGAAGATTCAGTGGGATGAAGGAGTTGGCCACAGATCAGATTGAAAAACTCTTCCCATTATACACTCAAGCAATTATGTGACACATACAGCATTAAAGTGAAATTAGCAAAAATTACCTCTGCCCACAGGAAACTTATATTAATATGCAAAGAATGATGTGAAAAGATGATAGAAAGGATGAGGTGTCAGGAAATCCATTTCTGAGAAAAAGTTAGCTCATGAAGAGCCATTGTGCTGTCTATGACCAAGCAACACAATAATGCCAGGATTAGACCAATAAATAAATTCTATAAAGATATAAAATAAATATTGTGTTATGCCAGAATTTTAATAATAACTGCAACCTCTTTTGCCTGGACATTTTTCTTGAGCATTCTAACTATTAATACTTAATGATACATTGCTTGGGACATGACCAACTACAAATGGGGGAATGGAAATTTCACTTTGGTCTTGAGTCCTGGAAGCCACAAAAGTTACCAACTTGAGAACAGGCTATCATATGCCTGTAGTTTCTTAAAAATAGGATTATATGGTTGAATTGTAAAATTCACTGTAAAAGATGACTGTTTATCAATGATGACTGAACTTGAGGAAAAATGATTGTAAAAGATAACTGTATTCTGTCAAAGTTCATCAGTGATGACAAAACTTATAACCTCAGATGTACAAAAGAAAAAGTTAAACACATGTCCCAAAACAAAATTTGTTTGATCTATGCTTTAGAAAATGTGAATCTATCCATGATTAATGAATTCTCTGTAAATAAGTAAACAGCTAGTCAGTCAGGCTGCAAGATTCTCTGGGCACTCATCCCTGGCTCATCCTATCCTTATCTACTCCTTATCTTTTTTCTGAAACCTGGCCACATTGGAGAAGCCCTCAGGCATAATACTATTCTAAATGGATGTTATAATATTACAAGGGCATTGAATTGGATAAAAAAATTTATTATATTACATGAATGAATTATTGGTAGGTTTTTAATCAATATTATAATACTACAGATAGTATTTCCCATATTTCTATTTCTAAACTCCTACTCTTGCATATGTGATTTTACATTTAACTTCAAGTATATTAAACAAAAAATATGTTGTAAAGAGTGAAGCTCAGATTAATGTTTTTGCTTTTGTGTGTTTATGGATCTAATGCTGATGTGTACTCTCATGCCTGCTGACATATTCCTATAATATAAGGAGGTGTTCAATGAAGAAAGATACATTTACTGGAGATGGTCTACTGAACTACATTGCACTAAGAAAACTGCAGAGGAAATATCAGCAATGGATGAAGGATTTTTTTCTTGTTTCTCTTGTTTCAGTCAGTAATGGTGAGAACATGTGAACAAATGCTACTCATCTCATGGAAACTGTATGAATAAAGACACTTGCTACAACTCTGATTAGATCACAAAGGTATCATCAACTGGCTAGGGTCTTCTATTTTATTTTTTTTTTTTATTTTTTTTTTTTTTTTTTAATTTCTCTTGTAGCTTTGCACCTTTTCTGGTACTCATTTTGTAGACCCAGCTGGCTTCAAACTCACAGAGATCCACCTAGCTCTACCTGCTGACTACTGGAATTAAAGACATGCACCACCACTGCCGCATATGAATCTATTAACTTCTGAACACTGTTCACAAGTACTCACCTATTTAACAGTTCAGTATTTGTGAGAAATTCTGCATCCCAATGAAACCGTTGGTCATGTTAAGCAAATGATAATATCTAGAATGAACAAGAAAACTGGTTTAACAATTGTGTGTGGAAATTCTTTTTTCTGTAATTTGAATTCATGCATTAGTTAACCAATTGTTGTTCTGTTCCTTAGGTAGTACAATTTTTTCACATTCTAAGCAATCCTGGGTTGCCTATACTATTTTGTGTAAAGTTGAGGACTCATTGGTGTTTCCTTGCCCTTGTTGGCATGAAAATTATTGCTGTGTTTAGTCAGATCATTTTAGGAAGTTTTGTAACTGAGAATAAATGAATATAACTTCAACATTACAAGAGACACAATTTCAGTGCAAATCACTGAGCCTCTGACTCTTTAATTCTTCTGTTACCACTTTTACAATATTCTCAAGACTTAGGTGCAGTCATTATTTTGTAGATATGTCCATTGTGCCTGAGAGCCACCTCTATGATATTTAATTGGCTGTGGTTTTCTGTAGAGGGCTTCATCTATAGGAAATAGAAATTTATTTGTTGATATGTGTAGACTACACTGACAAGTAAGTATAAGCCCAAATGTTTACTGATTATCAGGGTGTTTACTGGTTCAGATAATTGCTATTTGTAGCTACTCCTCTAATAACCATGACTTTATGGGCATTGAAGAGATAAATAAGCTTCGAGTACCAAGAGTGGTTTCTCTCTTTTTAAGCAAATATTTAGTTCAATTAAAATGTAGCTTGATGGGAAATGTCTTTCTCTATTCTGTGAGTATATGTTGTTCCCATTGGTTAATAAATGAGCTGCTTTGGCCTATGGCAAGGCCCCTTAGGTGCAGGCAGTAAATCCAAGGAGAGAAACAGGAAAGAAAAAAAATAGAGTCTGGAGAGACACCATCCTGCTGCCCAAGGAAAATCATGCCAACAGACTGGTAAACCACAGGAACACAGGGCAAAACATAGATTAATAGAAATAGTTTAATTTAAGATATAGGAGCTAGCTAGCAAGTTGACTGTCATAGACCATACAGCTTATAAATAATAATGAATAGCTATGTGTTTACTCGGGTCCAAACAGCTCTGGGACCATGAGTGGAAGAGATTTGGTAGAATAATGGGTGCCTAGGCAAGATTGTAGAAACCTTCTTTCTATATTTGGCATCCTGATGTGGTAGCAAGAATTTCCAAAAATGATTCTAAATGAATCTAAAAACAGCTTCCTAGTTCTATCTCTAAGGCATGTTGTGGAATATGGGCTTGAGATACAATATTGTGGGTTCACAGCATGTGGCTAGAGCACAGCATGGTGGATTCCTGCCATGGTACACTGTCATGTCTCCAAGCTCCACATCATGCTGTGTGATAGATTTAGCTTTTGCTAGTATGGACACAAAAATTGTGGGATATATGCTCTTTGATAGAGACATTGACCCACTGCCTTCCAGACTCAGCAGAGAGCATGGCTCCCAGAGATGGGAGTAAATTATCTCTACCATGTTGGGAAGCTGGCATGGGTGAAGTCAGGAGGCAAATTCCCAAAATATTATTTATAAATGTTTACTTTTATTTAAAAAGGGTTGATTATATATGCACTCTCTTTGTAAAGAAGAAAAGGGGATAGTATAGACATGATATGATGAAAGGGTAAATTATTTAATCTACCTTTAGAGAGCAACAACTTGCTTAAAACATTTTACTTTGCTATAGATTTTAGTTTATTGACACAAATTCAAAGTTAATTTGTTATATTGTATATATATCTACTCTTGTTTAAGATACTATGTTTATGCAACTCATTTAAAATTGTAATATATAATTAGGAAATACAGATTATTAGTCATCTAGGATAATCAAACTTATAGTCATATTAGTTAATTAAGTTTTTAGGTATATAAAGGTATATGTCAATTAGGTAGGTAGTCTTCAAACTCTTTAAAGACTTACAGAATATGAACCCTGGACAATTCCTGGATCTCTGCCAAACTAACCATCAGAAATCCTTGACTCTGTGTCTGCTCTGCAGGAAATCAAAGAAGCAGGATAGGCTCATTGCTTCCCAGAAACTCCCACCTCCTGAGTTCTACTCCTTGAAGGCCCAGCTCAAGCCTACCTCCTCCAGGAAGTGCTCTGTCCCCTGCCAAGTCTCAATGCGGCTTCCCCTAGAAGATTTACTTCTTGCTGTTTTACACTGGGACCAAAAGCCAGCTTCCTTCTTCTTGTCTCTGGTCTCTCTATGCTCTCCATTCTCTTTTCCATGTAGCTTGCTTCATCTTGCCACATGTCTATAGGTGAACCAGAAAGTCACTGGATAAATGCCCCATAGCCTTCTGGTATCACAACAACACTATGAAATGGGCTCCAAAAATCCAGTTCATGCACTATGGCTAAATCCTAGTCTTGCTGCCAGGGGCCCCACAAACTGATCAAGTCACACAATTGCTGCCCATGTTTGGTAGGGCCTCGTTTGGTCCTATGTAGGTTCCTCAGTTGTCAGTGCAAAGTCTGAGAGTTCCCACTAGCTTGGGTGAGCTCTCTCTGTTGTTTTCTCCATCATGGTTTTTACCCCCTTGCTCATATAATCCCTCCCCCTCTCTTGGACTGGAGTCCAGGAGTTTGGCCCAATTCTTAGATGTAGATCTCTGCATCTGCTTCCATCAGTTACTAGGTGAAGGTTCTATGAAGACAATTGGAGTTGTTTGTTGCTGCAGGCCACAAGAATATAAAATAGAGACTCAGCTGTATATGATAAATCTATACCTAGAAGAATCAAAAAACCCTTCAAGAAACATTTGATGTTATTCAGCCTTTAATACAAATGCTGTTTTCTGCTATCAATTTCTTGTCTGCTCATCCTCCTAGGCCATAATGGCAAACAGTATAAGCTTCTCAGAACTACTGCTGATCTGAACTAGGTAACACCCCTGACAGAGACAATGCCTGTCTCCTAGGATGTGTAAATGCCTTGCTTTGTTTCTTGTGCAAATGAAGCTCAGACCCTTCTTTCCCTCCTTCCAAAACTATTGACTCAAAACAAAAAGATTTTTTGCATACCAGGTAAGGGAGGATTGAGGTAGAATTATTAGCTCAGATCAGAGTCACATGACCAGAGAAAAAAAGAACAAGGCAGAGTTTTGTAGATGATAGGGATTGAGTCAGGCCAAATGAGTAGGAAAGGAAGAAATGAGCATGGCTGGAGAAACTGAGGATGGAGATGAGATTGACAGCAGAAGAGCTTAGTTAAGGCTACGAGAGGACAGGAAGAGACGGGATAGGGAGAATCTGAGTGTGAGAACAGAACTAAACCATGTGGAGAGAGAACTCAGCAATAGAAGGCATAGAGAGGAGCTAAATATAAGAATAGAATTGAAGCAGTATAGATAGAATCTTTGTTGGTTTTATTCCACTCTTATCCTGCGAGGAAAAGTCACAAACAAGACAGAATCCACTAACAAGAGTTTTATTAAGATAAACAAGAGGAACAGATGTGCACAGGCCTCCTGAAAGACATGTGTGTGAAAGGAGGCCTGGGAATCATGGCACTCGCTTATAAAGGTGGGGCCGCAACTGCCCACAAAGGCCCATATGGCTATTCCTCAGATGCATGTAGATTACATGGTTGCGTGATTTATGCAACCGTGTAAAGCCATGGGCTCCTGGATCATGCCAGACATTTGAACCAGAAATGACTAGGCAGAAGTGACTAGGTCCTGCCAGGCATGTTTGACCATGCCTAACCATGGGGCCATGTTGGAAATTCATATCAATCTTGACTCAGGAAAATAATAAATGTACAGACTAAAGTATTTCATGTACTTAGATTCATTTATTATAATCAAAGATTAGATATTCAGCTGGTTATATATTCTTCCCACACCCTAGGAGAGGGCTATCAAGGTGCTAGCCCCCTCCCCATAGTCGGCTATAGGCATTCATCAATCTGATTACAGGAGAGGGCCAGTCAAATCTGTTGTCATCTTTGTGGATCCCTGGTTATTTCTCTAGTACCAGGTTTTCCCCTAACCCCATAATGATTCCCTCTATGAAGACACCTCTTTCCTTGCTCTCCCTATCAGTACCTCCTGCAATTCAACCACCCCATTCTCTCTTGTTCTTATCCTTCATCCTTCCTCCTCCCGCTCACTCCCAGTTTAACCAGGAGGTCTTATCTATTTTCCCTTGCTAGGGCTATCCATGCATGCCACTCTATGCCTTCTTGTTACCTAGATTATCTGGGATTGAGGATTGTAGCCTAGATATCCTTTACTTTAACTCTAATAGCCACTTATGAGTGAGGATGTACTATGTTTCTCTCTTTCAGTCTGGGTTACCCCACTCAAGATGATTTTTTTCTAGTTCCATCAGTTTTCCTGAAATTTCATGATATAATTGATTTATACCACTGAGTACTATAATAATCAATTGTGTAATACATCCAAATCCCAGCAGAAAGGACAGCTCAATAGTCCTGTTCTGAACACCCTATGCTCCCCATAGTATAGATTTGGTCTTCCTTAAAACTCACTACAATAGAAGAAGAGGAAACTCCTGCAAAGAACTTGCAAGTTACCTGCCACTAGTACTGATTGCTAACCTTTCCCAGGACCTTCATTGGCTAGGGCGCCACACAGGTGGATATCAGAATATCAGCAGCTACATTACTGAAAGAACAGATGTCAAAGGATTCAGAAAGCACAAATTTTCCATACCTGCCCTCCCACCCCAATAGACAAGACCCTAGTCAAGAAAGTTTGTACTTTAGTAGACAGACTTCCACTCTCCTAGAGAACATCCTGTTTCTCATCAAAAGCACAGGGTTCTTTGTGTGCACCTTCTATTACGCACTCATTATGCAGGGCAGCCCACCCATTGTCTTGTAGCTGTGGGGTCCTACAGCCAAACATAGTTCAAAATCATAGAGTAACTCTTGTATAAGTTACTGTGTAATTGTTGTTAAAGAAAACAGGCCATGAATTAGAAAACAATGAAGTCATGGTAGGGCTTGAGACAGGAAATAGAATGTGAATATGATATAGTTATAAATTCAAAAAATAATTTGAAAAGTTGAAACAGGCTTTATATTCCTGGACTCCAGAGACTAGGAATGAATATAGTACAAAAAAGATCTCTCAAAACTTTTATCTCATAGTGTATATCTAAAACCAAAAAATAACTTTTCTGTTAGGCAGGGCCACACAATTTTAGCCAGAAATATTTTGGTGAAATATTGTAACTATAGCAAAATGGTTTCAAGGTAAGTTAAATCCTGTACCCAAATTCTTGATTGCCCTGGTCAGTGTACCTTAAGAAATGCCCTACAGGATATTTATGGAACATCTGAAATTGATTACCTAATTCCACTTTGCTAATGTCAACTACTGTTGAAGTAGGAATCCTCTCAACCACTATCTTGCCTCTCCCTTGCTGCACTATGACTCTACCAGCTTCAAACTTGTTCAACAAAATCAACTCTTGCACAGGTCTCTCTTCATTAATAAGTCTCCACTAAAATCCAGAGATCACTCATTTACTTGTGAGACCAAAATGAGCCATATTAGAAAAAAGACCAAAATGCTTTCACCTAAAAAATAAGGCCTAAGATTTCTCCTTCTAGGAATAGGCCAATACTTACTGAATCAAGTCAGTCCAGATTCCAGAAACCAGGAAGTGTAAAAGTACAGAGTCACAAGGTAGTCATGAGGTAATGACTGCCAGACTATAGAATGTTCCAACCCTGGTTCCCAGGGTAACTGACCATAAAAATGCCCCCAACTGAGGAAAGTCAATGAGAAATGGTGGCAGGTAACCACTCCCTTAGAAGTAAGATTAAGCCATGATTTCTAGAAAGCCCCTAGAAGTGAGCCACTCAGAGTTGTACCCATATTAGCACCCCTAAATGATGTAACCTTGTGATTTTTCCCTTTAAAATCTGAGCTTGCAGATGGGTGGGTACTTCCTCCAGCCTCCACTGTGTTGGATGTATTGGACGAAGTCTCTGCCTAGGCTTGTATTGATTTTGGATATCTAGAATTAAACCTTGCTTTTGCATTCTGGCATGCTTGTCTTTGGTGGTCTCTCTGGGGGTCATGATCTGGGCACAACATTTGGGGGCTCTCTGGGATCCCCAGAGACCCCCCAGCCAGGACCTCTAACAGCTCCAGAGGTTCATCTGCACCAATCGGTAAGAGCGCTCCATTTTCTTGTCTTTGCTTTCCTTTTACTTTCATTTTCTTATCCAAAGCCATTGGTTGAATCTGACAGGCTTTCACCTTGGCGGACGCCCCTGTAAGGTGACCCTGGAAGAGTTGGAAGATGTTCCAACTCCTCATTAAGGTGCGGGGGTCCCCACGGGTCCCCCCATTATGAGACTCCTGAGAGGGGTCCATCTGTTTGGACACCTGTGAGGGGTCCATCTGTTTTGTGGGGATCGGGAGATTCTGTTGAATTGTCTCTGTCCCATCCATACAGTCTTTGACATAATTGAGGCTCACTCTCTGGATGCTCGTCTGCTTGGACCATCTGTAGGCCCTTGTTCTTCCTTTGTCTGCCTATCTTGTTCGTCAGTGTTATTTTTTTACCTTCATAAATGTATAAATGTGTGAGAACTGTGGACACATGTGTGAGTGTTTTGTGCCTGAGCTTGTGTGTGCATTGGGACTTGTGGGCTGGATTGCCAGCCAAAAGGATGGAGACCCCTTCGGTGGTTGAACTGGCACAGACTAACCTAACATTGCTTCCTTGCTCTCTCTGACCAGAGCACAGGCAGCAGGCAGCAGAAAGCTTACAATGAATCTGGCAGGCAGCAGCTGTACAGCTGCTACTTCAGGGACCCAGGGTACCACTGAGAGGGCTAGGTGGCCCGTGAGCATCAAGAGGCCTAGATGCAGTGGGATCGGGACCCCAGCTCACTCAATAAGCTGTGGAGTAGAGGCTTGGCTGCATAGAAACTAGGCATGGCTTTGTGCTAGAGCGGGCTGTGAGCACTGTGGGGCCCAGATATGGCCAGCAGGTTCTGGCTGGGCTCCTGTGTAGGCATGGGGCAGAGCTGGCAGGAGCCAGCAGGAGCCTCAAGGAGCTCAGTGTGGGGGCTGGTGGAGAAACTAACTGCCCCTCCAGGGTCACAGCTGAGGAGTGGCCTACAGGTCTGTGGGCCCAGCCAGGGCATGGAGTCACTTTCAGTCTGCCATTCTCATGTTCTTGAAATTCTGAGGTTAACAGCAATCTTTTATCTCCATGGTGCACGCTTTCCCCGTCCTCCTCTTCCATGCTGTTGGGTGTGGCTCCCAAGACCTGCCCTGGGGATAAAACCTGATCAAGGTCTGGCTCCAAGAATGGAATGTCACCAGCAATTTGTCTGTGGTACAGTGCTGATGCAAATTGAGAGTTATTCTTGTTATGGTATATGCATGTATTTCTGTTCTTGTTTAAAATATCGTAACTTTACAATATAGTCTAGATTACTGAGGGGGAATCACAAGAAAAACTTTAGTAAGAATTTCTGTATTAAAAGAAAAGTAAAAGAGGAATTTGTCCAGAGTAAATGTCTGAGGGATCAAAGTAACAGACTGAGGGTACATGGAAGGTTGTAGAAAGTCAGAGGGGATATGATGTAAATTGTTATGGTTTCTTATACCTGCAAATACTGAATTTGAAAGTTAATTCTGGTTGGTTTTCATCTTTAAAACGGCTACTGATTCTGCAAACTGTTTATGTATGTGTGTATGTGGACAGGTATGTGACTTAAAAATGTAAGCAAGCTCTAAGTGTACGTATATATGTGTGTAACTTGGATCCAACTGTGTGTATGTGTGCAAGTAATTATAGTTTAGAAAAACAAGCTTTAAACAGCAACCATGTGGCTCCCTCCATCTTGGCTAGTGACCTCATGGGCAGCCATGTGGCTGGCAGCCATCTTTTACTAAGGTTATAAAGATCTACTCGGGCTAACACCTAAGTACTTATGTCTTTACCAAGTGTTCAACAGCAAGTTTCTAGAGAATTTAAATAGATGGCAACATATGTTTAATAAATAAGATACTTAATAAATATTAAAGCTTCACATCAATGCTTTTATACACAGGAATATACCTTGCTCTGGCAGCTAAACTTTGTAACATAAAGAAATCATAGGAAACAGCTGAGGTTTGCAAATGTATTTTGGGGAAAAAAAGAACTAGAATTCCAAAAAGAGTCTAGTTGCAGTGGAGGACCTTAGTAGTTTTAAAAAATTCTAGTGCCAGGAAATGATCACTGGAAGCACTAGCCATAATAAAATGGAGCAGGCAGACCCAAAGGTAGGGTCAAAGAAATCATCCAAGCCTCTACGTAAAAGAACTAAAAAAGTTATAAATGAATCCCAGATACTGAACTTTGGGATTGTTTGCACTCTGGAGCTTGGTTTTACTTTATACAGATTGTGATGATGACATGTTTTCTCCCCCTTAAAGTAAAAGAAGATACTTTATTGTTGATATTACAAAAGAAATTTTAAGAACAGTTTTTATTGTTAACAACCAATGACTTAAAAAAATGTTTCTCCTTACCCTAGGTACATTCAGGCTTAAGAATGTTGTCTAGCCTACTTGTATTTGGTAAGTTTGTTAAGCTTAAGTTACTTGGATAAATTGGTACATATATATGTTTCATGTTGATATATTGTTTTGGTTTCTTTACTGAACCTGTATTTGATGCTAGAAGAGCTTCAAATTAAAAGCATTGTTTTTAGGCTACTTATTGTAGACTGTTAGAGAACATAAATAGTCAGTCATAAATAATCAAGTTTTTTTTTTTCATTGTAGTCAGGGTAAATAAGTAGTGATGTAATATTACAGGGATAAGTTTACTCATTTACTCAGTCCCTTGCATATGTTTTCAGGGTTGAGTTTGAAACAAGTAACTAGAAACAAAGTTTGTCTATTCAGTTATACCTGGATAGCCCTCATACTTCAGAGATCTGCAGAAAATGGCATTTAAATGTTGATCTAAAAGCTTATTATATCAGATAGGCTTCCAGATCCTAGCAGTGACCCAAGATCTGCAAAGAAGATTACATACGAGGCACCATAACATCTCTGCCTGAAATATGCCAATGCTGACCACAGGGCAAGATGCCCCAGTGCAACGCCTGCTGCCAGGACCCAGCCCAGACTGTGGACTAGCAGTAGGACACTGGAATTGATTAAACCCTTTTGCCTGGTCAAAGTCAGTCTTCCATGTCCCTATTCCACAGGAAAAGTAGTCTGCCTTACGGGCCTGATGACAAAAGAAGACTGATGTTGTTCTGACTGGTGCCTCCAATGCTATGGAGTCCTGGGTAGGGATTGGTCCCTGTAATTTACAGGATTGAAAGCTTCTTGGTCTGCACTCAGATATAGTTTATTCTTCTCACATTTCTGATAATACTGATGGCTCGGCTAGCTCTACCTTTGTCAGTGTAGCAGCATCAGACAACCAGATCCTTCTGCAAGGCTGTAGCTAGCTTGTTAGCTCACTTTAAGGAAAATATTCTAAGATATAAAAGTTTACATAAGTCATACAGGTTCAGATATGAGTCTAAAATGAGATATATTTCTCATGTTCTATGGTTCAGAGCTTAACATTTAGGAGACCTGATGAGCTGGTAGAGCAATGACTACTTACTGTTCAGTCATAAGCTCAACATTTTGGATTCGCTTTAGATGTCATCTAAATATGTCTAAATGTAAACCTAAAAGTGCTTCTTATCAGGCCAAAAATCTCTGTTCAATTTATACCTGGCTTTCTGAACAGAAGGAAAATGCACAAGCTTTTAACCCAAATCTGTGGTTCTTGTTGGGACTCAAAGGTATGCGTCCACTTCTCCTGTTTTACAGATAGCCATTACCTGCTTTGTCTATATTATGGATTTCAGTACAGATTGGTAATACTAATGTATCTAAAATTTTTATGTCATTTTATAAGATAGTTCATGTCGGCCTCAGAGGATTAAGAGTCATGAAACTTGGATCCACTTCACAGAGGCCAAAACAATCCCAGATAAGTGCAGCTCATTTCTAAAGATGGTATTTTTCCTCTCTCCTGGTCTTGAGACTACTGCTTTTCCCACTACTATGGGTATGGATCTACAGGTTTGAAATAAGGTCATAAATTTTAACTTCTGTTCCTAGTTTAAGTTTGTCTCAACAGATTTCTACTTGGCTGGCAGACACCTCCAAGTTTCAGTCACTGACTCCACTGCTCCAGACGAGCTCTAGACATGCCAAAAGCTGATGTGGACCAGCCAAGCCAACATGATTGTTCCTTGTCTCTACAGGGTCAAAGAGCCACACATCTCTGACAATTGCCCCCTTGCCTAGTTCTTGACTAGCTTCTCAGCCTTTTGGGAGTGCTGACAATGGCGCTCCCATGCCAGTTCGAAGCAGTTCCAGAAGAGAATATATCATCCCATGTTCCCTGTTCAGAAAAGGCTGAAATGCTGGGTCAAAAGGAAACTCCCTGGCATAGAGACAAGATGGCTAACTATACATGGCTATTATTATAGAGGGAAACTTACAAGCTAACTGCCTGAAACCCATGATTGGGTTTCATTAGGCACATGAGTAGGGGGGAATGTGAGACTAAAATGAGTCATCTTAGAAATAACACCAAAGGTGCTTTCACCCTAAAATTAAGGTCTAAGATTTCTCCTTTTAGGAAGAGGCCATTAGTTACTGAAACCAGTCAGTTTAGATTTCAGAAACCAGGAAATGTAAAAGTACAGAGTTACAAGATAGTCAGAGATAATCACTGCCGGACTATGGAATGTCCTCTCCCTGGTTTCTAGGGTAACTGACCACAGAAAGGTCCTCACCTGAGGGCAGCCAATGAGAAATGGTTGTGGGTAACCACTCCTTTAGAGGTAAGATTAAGCCATGATTTCTAGAAAGCCTCTAGAATCTTCTGTACCTGTACCAGCACCCCTAAATGATGTAACGTTGTGCCTTTTGCCTTTAAAAACTGAGCTTGCATACAGGGATACTTCCTCCAGCCTCCACTGCTTTGGATGGATTGGATGAACTCCCTGCCTAGGCTTGTATATCCAGAATTAAACCTTGCTTTTGCATTCTGGCATGCTCGTCTTTGGTGGTCTCTCTGGGAGTTGTGATCTGGGCACAGCAGAATAACATACAAGAAGAGGAGCATTGGGGAAGTGGCACAATACAATACTGATTAAAGTCATTTCAAGTATCTACATTGGTGCCCATAGTACCATGTTCAAAAAAGTATGGCCAAGCATGCAAGCACATGCCAGTAATCCCAGCTGCTAGATCTGGACATTTAAAAGTGGGCCACAACATTATTGTGTGATCTGAACTGCCCACCAAGAACTGGGTGTTAACAGACCCACCAAGTCATAAAGTAGGACATGCACAGCAGTAATCTATATCAAATGTAAATGGTATATAACAGATCAGGCCCAAGTGGGTTCTGAAGTCACAAGGAAGCTACATGAAGAAGTTGCCCAAATGCCTATGGTTTCTACTCCTGTTAAAATGCCTCCTGCTGCCAAGCATGCACCAATAGCCCCATGGAGGTTTCCCTGTGATTGGTTGACTGAGGAAGAGAAGAATAAGGCTGGGTTTAAATTATGAAGGCACCATGCAGAAATGCACATATGTTGCATTTCTACCCCATACTATGACAAGCCTGAAAGATACTGGTAAAGGGATCTCTTCACAGTAGGCAGAAGTTCGGGCACTACAAATTATCATACAGTTTGTTTGAAAGGAGAACGGCCTAATGTGCAACTGTTCACTGATTGATGGGCTGTAACCAAGGATTGACTGGATGGTCAGGTGTTTGTCTGATTGACAGGTTGGGTGGAAGCAGGGCCAGTCCATTCAGTCTCTCCTTGGGGTGGAGCAGGATAGTGAGTATTGGATGACCCAAAAGCCCCATGTCCATCAGAGAGAGACATACTTGGTCAGGACACTTGTTGAAGCAGGAACTTGTTTTATTGCATCTGGAGTGAATTTCTACAGGTTGGGGTGATGGGAAGGGGGGATGGGGTGAGGATAACAGGCCAATGAGATGATGCCATCTCAGCAGTTACTAAGCAGAGGCAATTCAAGTCAGGTAGTGCTGAGTCAGTCATATGCAGAAGTCATGTACCAGGACAGGTCGTTAAACTCACAAAGTTACACGAGGCTTCATGCCTGGGCCTTATAGGGCCCAACAGTCAGGAATTTGGAAAGAGCATGATTGGAAAATTGGTAAGAAAGACATCTCAGGAAGAAATATGTAAATACATTTCTCCAAATGGACAAAGTATGTGAAGATACTTATATTTCATTTAAATGTTCAGCAAAAGTTGACTTAAGCTGAAGGGTTTAATAATTAAATAGGATGATTCTTCCTGTGGACATTCAACCTCTTTTCCCAGCCATTCCTTTCATTGCCTAATGGGCCCCTGAACAAAGTAGCCATGGTGGCAGAGATGGGGTCTATGAATGCTCTCAACAACATAAACTTCCACTCACCCCAGCTGGCCTGCTTACTGCTGCTGCTGAGGGCCTGATCATTCAACACCAGAGATCAACATTAACCCCCAATATGACACCATTCCCGGGTGAACAGCCAGCAACCTAGTGGTAGGTTGACTATATGAGACACTTCCTCTGTGGAAAGGACAACTCTTTATCCTTACTAGAGTAGATACTTATTCTGGTTATAGATTTTCCTTTCATAAATGTAATGCTTCTGCCAAAAGCACCATCAAAGGATTTACAGAATGTCTTATCCACCGACATGGTATTCCACACAGTACTGCTTTTGAGCAGAGAACTCACTTCACAGACAGAGAAGCACAACAGTGGGCCAAAAATCATGGAATCTACTGGTCTTCCCTTTTGCCAGCATCCTGAAGAAGTTGGCCTGATAGAGTAATGGAATGGCCTTTGGTCTTTTGAAGACATTGTTACAGCATCAATATGTGACAACATTTGAGGGCTGGGACAAGGTTCTCCAGAAGGCAGTATGTGCTCTGAATCAGTGTCCAATATGTGGTACAGTTTCTCCTATACCAGAATCCATGGGTCCAGGAATCAGGGGTGGAAAAGGAAAAACTCCACTCAATGTCACCCCTAGTGACAGAATAGGAAATGTTGTGCTTCCTGTTCTCACAACTCTAAATTCTGCTGGCCTAGAAGGTTTGGTTCTAGAGGAGGGAGTGCTCCTACCAGGAGCCACAAACATTCCATTGAACTAGAAACTCAGATTTTTGCCCTGGTCACTTAAGGCATCAAATGCCCTTAAACCAATAGACAAGAAAGAGAAAAAAATCAGGAGAGGTGATTTATCCAGATCAGTCTGGCCTCAAATTGACAGATGCCCTCCTTCACTGCCTCATGTTGGGAGGATTAATTTTGTAAGTCACCACAATCTGCCTCAGTGCTGAGCTTTTATTGTAGCCAATGGCACAAAAAGATACTATATAGTCAATAAACCATGTCGACAAGGAGATAGAATATTTTGCTTAGAAGAAAACTGTGGTGAATGTATCCATGGAACCACCTGTAAAAATTAATGGGAACATAGGAGCCTTCATGCTTAAGCAACATAACATCCCCATGTACTTGAAGTGGAAATGTAAGTTTTACAGAACGTTTCACAGTGTCCTCAATGTGCCAAGATCCACATAGCTCTTATTCAAAATGTATTTCTGTCTCAGAAAAGGCTTCAGGACAACTACAAAATGTTTAAGACATAGCACATTCTAGATTCCTTGATATGGAAGCCTTCTGTACAGAAGTTTTCCTTTGGTAGAAACTGTGCCAAGTGTCAGAATGCTCTTAGGTGCATTATATGATTCTTTTTAAGACACTATTTGCAATATAGATTATATCAATTTCACAATAAATAATGAAATTTGAAAACTCTCTTTTGCCTCTTGAACTTATGAATCTCCACTAAATTGCTACTCAGAAATCATTATAACAAGATAAAATTTGAGAATATGCCTGAGCAATGTTAATGGTCTTCTTTTGTCTAGCAGAAGCATACCTGAGAGGTTTAAAGAAACAGTCAGAAAGAAATTTTAAATGAGTCTTGAAATTGTAGTGAATGTAATAGTATTAGAACTACAGTGATTCTGACAAATATCATTGGACTACAGCAAAGTACAGCAAAGACTCAATAAAGTCACCCATTTTAAAGAGGAATTCAAAACATTAAATAAGGTTAATCCTTAAATTTCTATGCAACTATCATTCAAA
>NW_023504681.1:0-1265 GCF_004664715.2 Peromyscus leucopus | reverse complement strand
GAAGTTGACATTCCCACCAACAGTGGAGGAGTGTTCCCTTTGCTCCACATCCTCTCCAACATTGACTGTCATTGGTGTTTTTGATTGTAGCCATTCTGACAGGTGTAAGGTGGTATCTCAGAGTCGTTTTGATTTGCATTTCTCTGATGATTAAGGATGTTGAGCATTTCTTTAAATGTTTTTCAGCCATTTGTGATTCTTGTTTTGTGAATTCTCTGTTTAGCTCTTTAGCCCCTTTTTTAATTGGACTGTTCAGTATTTTGATGTCTAGTTTCTTGAGTTCTTTATATACTGTGGAGATCAATCCTCTGTCAGATGTGGGGTTGGTGAAGATCTTTTCCCATTCTGTTGGCTGTCTTTTTGTCTTATTGACTGTGTCTTTTGCCCTGTAAAAGCTTCTCAGTTTCGAGAGGTCCCATTTATTAATTGTTGTGCTCAGGGTCTGTGCTGTTGGTGTTTTATTTAGGAAATGGTCTCCAGTGCCAATGTGTTCAAGAATGCTTCCTACTTTCTTTTCTATTAAGTTTATTGTAACTGGATTTATGTTCAGGTCTTTGAACCACTTGGACTTGAGTTTTGTGTATGGTGACAGATATGGATCTATTTGTAATCTTTTACATATTGACATCCAGTTATGCCAGCACCATTTGTTGAAGATACTTTCTTTTTTCCATTGTATAGTTTGGACTCCTTTGTCAAAAACCAGGTGTTCATATGTGCATGGATTAATGTCAGGGTCTTCAATTTTATTCCATTGGTCCGTATGTCAGTTTTTATACCAGTACCAAGCTGTTTTTATTACTATAACTTTATAGTAGAGTTTGAGGTCAGGGATAGTGATGCCTCCAAAGGTTGCTTTATCATATAGAATTCTTTTAGCTATCCTGGGTCTTTTGTTTTTCCATATGAAGTTGAGTATTTTTCTTTCCAAGTCTGTGAAGAATTGTGTTGGTATTTTGATGGGGATTGCATTGAATCTATCGATTGCTTTTGGTAAGATTGCCATTTTTACTATGTTAATCCTACCTATCCATGAGCATGGGAGATCCTTCCATTTTCTGATATCTTCTTCAATTTCTTTCTTTAGAGATTTAAAGTTCTTGTCAAAAAGGTCCTTCACTTGTTTAGTTAGTGTTATCCCAAGGTATTTTATATTATTTGTGGCTATTGTAAAGGGTGATGTTTCTCTGACTTCTTTCTCAGCCCTTTTATCATTTGTGTATAGGAGGGCTACTGATTTTTTTGAGTTGATCTTGTATCCTGCC
>NW_023504680.1:0-9128 GCF_004664715.2 Peromyscus leucopus | reverse complement strand
GTTAATTCAGGGTAAGAACATCCACTCTTGTGCTTTTCTGGCCATACACAGTACAAATAGCACTCGCGTCCATTCCGAGCAAGTACCATGTATTGGACTGAAGAAATCTCCTATTGTAGTTCGTGTCCAGTGCTTAGTTGAACTGGATATGCCCAGTTTGTGTAGGAAGCACAGTTCTTTTGTTATGATCCAGCTCTCTGTTGTGGCCCTATAGGAAACCCAGTGGAGTACAAGCGTGCCCATTACTCAAAATCAGAGTGATTTTCATGTAAGGCAAGTTAGGGTTCAATTACCATTCTTAAACGGAGTTGAATCATGTTCAGTTTCATGTTCTAGCAGCAAGAGTTAATTCCAGAAAGATAGCCACTCTTGTGCTCTTCTGGCCATACACAGTGCAAAGAGCACTCGCGTCTGTTCCCAGCAAGTACAGTGTATTGGAATGAAGAGAATCTCCTATTCTAGTGAGTTTCCAATGCTGAGTTGAATGAGATATGCCCGGTTTCTGTAGGAGGCTCAGTTCTCTTATTCTGATCCAGCTCACTGTTGTGGCCTTATAGGAAACACAGTAGAGTACAAGAGTGCCCGTTTCACAAAAGCAGATACTTTATATTGTAATCA
The DNA here is from genome assembly GCF_004664715.2 of Peromyscus leucopus. Lineage (NCBI taxonomy): Eukaryota > Metazoa > Chordata > Mammalia > Rodentia > Cricetidae > Peromyscus > Peromyscus leucopus. The sequence continues at coordinate 8,510 of NW_023504680.1, read as the reverse complement.
AGCTACGGTTAAATTGCCATTCTTAAACAGAGTTGAATTGCGTTCAGTTTCACGTTCTAGCAGCAAGTGTTAATTCAGGGTAAGAACATTCACTCTTGTGCTTTTCTGGCCATAAACAGTGAAAAAAGCACTCGCATCTGTTCCCAGCAAGTACAGTGTATTGGACTGAAGAAATCTCCTATTCTATTCCGTTTCAAATGCTGAGATGAACTGGATATGCCCCATTTGTGTAGGAAGCACAGTTCTTTTGTTATGAGCCAAATCACTTTTCTGGCCCTATAGGAAACACAGTAGAGTACAAGAGTGCCCATTTCTCAAAAGCTGAGTGTTTTTCATGTAAGGCAAGCTAGTGTTCAATTACCATTCTTAAATGGAGTTGAAACACTTTCAGTTTCACGTTCTAGCAGCAAGAGTTAATTCAGGGAAGAACAGCAACTCTTGTGTTCTTCTGGCCATACACAGTGCAAATAGCACTGGCGTCTGTTCCCAGCAAGTACAGTGTATTGGACTGAAGAGAATCTCCTATTCTAATTAGTTTCCAATGCTGAGTTGAATGAGATATTCCCCGTTTGTGTAGGAAGCACAGTTCTCTTGTTCTGATTGAGCTCACTGTCTGGCCCTAAAGGAAACATAGTGGAACACAAGAGTGCCTGTTTCTCAAAAGCAGAGTGGTTTTCTTGTAAGGCAAGCTTGGTTTCAATTGCCAATCTTAAACGGATTTGAATCACGTTCAGTTTCACGTTCTAGCACCAAGTGTTAATTCAGGGTAAGAACAGCCACTCTTTTGCTCTTCTGGCCTTACACAGTGCAAATAGCATTCTCGTCTGTTCCCAGTAAGTATGGTGTATTGGGCTGAAGAGAATCTCGTATTCTAGTCAGTTTCCAATGCTGAGTTGAACTGGATATGCCCCGTTTGTGTAGGAAGCACAGTTTTGTTTTTTGTATTGCGCCAGCTTCTCTTGTTCTGGCCTATAGAAACACCATAGGAGGTACAAAGTGCACGCGATTTCTTGAAGAAGCATAGTGTTTTCAGTGTAAGAAAGCAAGTCATGTGAATTACCTGTCTTTAAAAGGATGTATGCTCACGAGTTCTCAGTGTTCTCAGATGCTGCGAGCGAAGAGTAGCTTAAGTCTGGGAGACATGGTGCGTCTTATGGTCTTCTTGTCTGTTAATCACAGTGATAGGCGTAGACGCTGTCAGCTGTGCGTGTGTTCCCCAGTGCAATTACCGTTTGATAGATTGTGACTATAAGACAGTCGTTCTTTCGAGTCGGGAGGCAGTCGTGTTGCGGAGGGCGAGTGAGGGCCGGGCCGAAGAGAGGGGCAGGCAGCGGGCGGCGCGGGTGCATAGCGCGCGAGGCGGGGGGAAGGCCCCAGGCCGGCGTCGGCAAGGCATGAAGGGCCAGGCGGCGGCCCACTGGCCGGGAGGCCGATAGCAAGGGAGGGGGGAAGGGACAGACCGTCGAGCGGCCGGGGGGGCAGGACGGGGGCGGGGACGTGTGCGAGCGGGGCCCGGGGCGGGCGACGGAAGGCAAAACGCCGGGAGGGCCACCGAGGGGGGCGGAGGCGCGGGGAACCGGAATTGGCACGGGGTAATAAGGGTGAACCAAAAGGGGCTCGGAGAGCCGAGGCGAGGCGGCAAAGCAGGGGGGATAAGGGCGCGGCGAAGGGACGGAGACGGAAGGCAACGCCGGTGAGGGGGCGGGGGGCCGGCGCAAGGGGGGGCGGGCCAAGCAGCGACGGCCGAGGGGGGAGGGGAGTGCCCCGAGGGGGCGGGCGGGAGGAGGCAGCGGGGCGGCATGGGCAGCCCAGCGCCAAGCCCTGGAAGGAGGAGGGGCAAGCCGCCCACCGGCGCGGAGGGGGGCAGGTGTGGAGTCAAGCCGAGGGATGGGAGGAAAAGCAACCGACAAACAAACCAGAAGGGGCGGCGGAAGCTAAGGGGCCCAGCCAGGGAGGAGGGCGAAGGAGCAAGGCCAGTAAAGGGCAGGATATCCAGCAGCCGAGGCAACCATGGGCAGAAAGGGGAAGGAAAAAGAAGAAGGGACGGAAAGAAGAGGAAGGGAGTGAACAAGAACAAGAATGAAGCCAAGGAACGAGCAAAACACAGGAAGGAGGAGAAGGAGGAGAGGGAGCGAAAGAGAAAAGAAAAACCAGTACGGAAATGAGATGCAAGGAAGAGATTCTAGTGAGTATCCCGAAAAATGGCATGAGTTACAGAGATAATGCCAAAGCCGATGGTGATATAGGAGCACAGTATCTTTTTGATTTGAGCCGCGCTCAGACGTTCCTAGCGAGGCCAGCCGGTACTAGGAAAGTACAGTAGGTTACAGAGAGGTGACCGATGTTCTCAGAAGCAGAGTGTATTTTTAATGTAAGAGAAACAGTATAGAGAGTTCAAGTCTATTCTTGAAAATCGGATCCTGAATGACGGTTCATTTTTCACGTTCTAGGCAGGAGAGTGCTTAGAGTTCAGGGGGGGTAGAAACAGCCACTCTTGTCGCTTCCTGGCCATAACACAAGTCAAATGAGGCAGTTCACATGCTGTTCCATAGTGTAGTACAGTGTATTTAGTCACGGAGGGAAGCTCCTATCTCAATCAGATTCTACCGCTGAGCTTGAATAGAGATATCGACCGCGTTATGATGTTCAGCGAAGCACGTTCTTTAGCTTGCTGAGCAGACTCACTGTTCTGCAACATATAGGAAACAAGTAGATTACTCAAGATGTGCAATGTTTACTCAAAGCAGATTGTTTGTTCTTGTTAAGGCAAGCTATCTGGTTCGAATGATTGCCAATTCCTAAAAAGCAGACACTGATCACGTTCCAGTTGCAGCGTTCTAGCAGCAAGTGTTAATGCAGGAAGAACACCACTCTTCTGCTATTCTGGCACATGTAACACGGCTGCAAATATCACCTTCCGAAGTATCTTTTCAAGGAAGAGCAGACGTACTGGACTAGAAGAGAAGACTCCTATTCTAGGTCAGTTCGCGAATAATTGAGTTGAACTAAGACTAAGGGCCCCGTTTTTTATTACGAAGCACGTAGTTCGTTTGTTCTGAGCCACCACTCACTAGTTCTTGGCACTATAAGGAACAGACAGTAGGTCAGGAGTTGACCTTTTCGCAAAGGAGAGTGTTTTCTTGTAAGGGATAGTAAGTGTGGTCCAATTGCCATTCTTAACGAGAGTTGATTACGTCAGTTTCAGCATAGTCTAGCAGCAAGTGTAATTCAGGGGATAAAAAGAACACTCTTTGGTCATCTTCTGGCAGTAACCACAGTGACATGCATCCACGTCATTTCCAGCAGGACAGCAATTATGGACTGAAGAAATCTCCTTTCTAGTCTGTGCTCCAATGGCTGATTGGACTGGGATTATCGTGCCCCGTTTGTGTAGCGAAGCACAGTTTGTTTTATTATGACCAGCTCTTGTTCTGGCCCTATCCCAGGAAAAACAGAAGAGTACAGAGTGCCCGTTTCTAGAAGTAGAGTGATTATTTACATGTACGGCAATCTTAGAAGTTCAATTAAAATTACCATTTCTTAACGGAGTTAGAAGATCACGTTGCAGTCTTCACCGTTCTAGAACGAAAGGAGTCAACAGAGGAAGAATAGAAACTCTGGTGCTCTTCTGGCCATTACACAGTGAAGAAATAGGCAACTCGGCAAGGGCGTCCAGCAAGCAACATGTGTTTATATGGACTTGAAGAGGATCCTCCGTTATTCTTTAGTAGAGTATCCAAATGTGCAGTTTATCGTAGATATATCCCGTTTCGTTTAGGAGAGCACAGTTCTTTTGTTTCTGAGCCAGCTCACTCTGGCTGATCCATAGGAAACACAGAGGTTAGAGTACAGAAGTGCCCGTTTCTTCAAAAGCGAGTGTTTTTTCTTAGAAGGAACGGCTAGTGTTTCAATATGCCATTTCTTACAATATCGTTGGAAGTACAAGTTCCAGGTTTCCTAGCATTAAGTGTATATTCAGGGTAAGAAAACACAGCTATTGTGCTAATTCTGGCCATAAACAGTGCAACATAGCACTCGCGAATTGTTACCAGCATACAGTGTAATTGACCTGAAAAGAGAAAGCTCTGTTTTACTTGAGTTGATCACAATGACGTGAGGTGAAAGCTAGTATACTGCCCACGATTTGCTAGATATTGGAGCACCATTGTGCTTGTTCTGAGCCACGCTCAACTGTCTGGCTCTATAGAAACAACCCAGTAGATAACAAGAGATGTCGTTTCTTCAAGATTCATAGTGTTTATCTTGTAGGCACAAGCATAATGGCGGTTCAATTCTTAGCATTCTTAAACGAAGTTGCAATCACAGTTCAGTTTCACATTCTACAGCAGATGTAAAGTTCAGGGAAGAACACCACTCTTGCTTTCGCTGGCCATACACAGTGAAAAATGAGCACTGGCGTTCTGTTCACCAGCAGAGTATCAGGTATTGGAAGCTGAAATCTCTGATATCTACTCAGTTTCCAATCTAAGTTGAAACGGATATGCCACCGATTGTGAGGAAGCACTTTCTTTTGTTCTGAGCCCCGCTCACTCTTCTAAGATCCGCGACTAGAACACACAGTGAGATGACAAGCGTGCCCGTTTTACTCAAAGCAGAGTGCTTTTTTCTTAGAAAGGAAACAGCTAGTGTTCAGATGGCCGATTTCTTTAAATATAGTTGAAGTCAAGCTTCGTTGTCGCGTATCTAGCAGCAGGGGTTAATCAGTGTAGAGCAGTCACACTCTTGTGCTTTCAGCTCAAACACAGCGTCGCAAAGAAGCAACGTCATCTGTTGGCCAGCAAGAACTAAAGTGTACTTTGGATGCTTGAGAAGGAAGGCTCTCTCGCTTAACTAAATCAAGTTTCAAAGCCATATTGAACTGTGATATGCCCCGTGTGTTAGGGAAGGCACAGTTGCTTTTGTCTCTTGAGCCAGCCTCAATTTCTGGACCTATAGTGAAACAACTTAGAGCATACAGAAGTGACCGTGTCTTCAAAAGCAGAGTGTTTTTTGTAAAGGCAAGCTAGGGTTCAATCCGATTCCTAAAGGAGTTGAATCACGTCGGCATTTCGATTCTCTACCAGCAAGTAGTTAATGCAGGGCAAGACAGTCATCTGTGGTATTCTGGCAATACACAGTGCAATATCAGCCACATAGAGGTATTAAATTCAATGGAAAGAACAGACTGTGTATCGACTGAGAGAAGATCCACTATATGATAGCGTTCAGTCTAATCCAATAGTGACGTTTGAACTAGATATGCCCCCATAATAGTTGTAGCGAGCACAGTCTGTTTTTCTGAGTCCACTCACTGGTTCTGGCGACGATATTAGAAACACAGACTAGAGTTACAAGAGTGACCTTTTCTCAAAAGCAGAGTGATTTATTCTTGGTAAGGGTGACGTATGTGTTCAATCTTGCCCATTCTTAAAAAATAAGTTGAATCACCGTTTCAGTTTCTAATTATTCTACAAGAAAGTGTTAATTCAGGGATAACAAGCACGACACATATGTGCTCTTACTGGAGATGACAGAGTGCATAATAGCACAGACATGCATGGTCTGCGCCAGCAGAGTTACTGGTATTTTAGGACCTGAAGAAAAATCTCCTATGCTAGTCGTGCTGTCCAACGCTGGTTAGACCTGGATATAGTCCCGTTTGTGTAGGAAGCACCGATTAGAATATATTTTATTGAGACCAGCTCTCGTTCTGGCTCTAATAGGAAAACACAGATTAGAGTACAAGCATGCCACGTTTTCTTGGTAAGCATAGCATGATATATTCATAGCTAAAGCAAATCTAGGTTCAATTTCATTCCTTAACGCGAGTTTGATCACATTCAGTTTCTTACTTATCTACGCAGCAAGAGTTTTCAATTCAGGGAAAGAATACAAACTCATTGGGCTCTTTTGGCCATCAGCTTTGAAATAGCGACACGAATGTCTGTCTCCCAGCAAGTACACAGTGCTATTAGGACTGGCCATAGACATCTCCAATCTAACGTGAGGTTTTCCAATGCTGAGTTGATCGAGTATGTCCGTTTTTTTAGGAAGCACATTTCTTTTTTTCTAGTTAGCTCCACGGTTCGGCCCTATAGGAAAACAGTAAATAGGAGTACAGAAGTGCCACGTTCTACTTTCAATAGCAGAGTGTTTGCTTATAAGGCACACACTAGGGCTTCACATTACCATTTTTATGGGAGGTTGAATCACGTTGCAGTTTCAACGTGTCGTGAAGCAAGCAGTGTTAGTCACGGACGTAATACAGCCCTCTTTTGCTCTCCTGCCATACCACAGATGCAAATAGCACTCATGCTGTTCCTAGCTAATACAGTATAATTGGACTGATGACAAGGCTCCCTTTCGTATCTCAGTTTCCTAATTGCTGAGTTGAAATAGTTATGCCCCGGTTGTGTAGGACAGCAACAGTTTCTATTAGTTTGAGCCACTCACTGTTCTGACATATAGGAAACACAGTTTAGAATACAGGCAAGGCCGGTTCTCAAGGCCAGAGTGTAGTTTGGTAAGGCTTGCTTGGGTATCAATTGCCATTCCCTAAAAAGGAGTTGAATCACGTCTCCGCTTTCACGTTCAGCAGCATTGTGAATTCGCGTGTAGAACATCCATCTCTTGTGGCATTTTCAGGCATACAGAGTGAAATAGCGACTGAGCAGGGTCTGGACGTCGGGCCAAGTGAAGTGTATGACTAGAAGATCTCCTAGTTTTGTCAGATTCGAAATACTGAAGTTGAACTAGATACGCCCTTGTTTGTGTAGAAAGACAGATGATCTTTTGTTGCTGAGCCACCATCGATTGTATCTGGCGTATGAGAAACAGGTAGAGTACAAGAGTGCCCGTTTCTCAAAGCAGAGTGTTTTCTTGTTTAAAGGACACAGCGTAAGGGCTCAAATTTTGCATTTCGTTAAACAGAGTTGAAGCACGATCAGTGTTTTCATTTCTAGCCAGCAAGTCGTTGAGTCATAGTTGAGGGACAGCCAACTCTTGTGCTCTCCTGCCCATAAATAGTCAAAAAACATCGCCATGGTGTTTCAGCATAACAGTGTAGTGGACTGAAGAGAAGCTTATTCTATGTCAGTTAACATGCTATAGTTGAGAGTTAGATATAGCCCCGTATTGTGTAGGAAGCACAGGTTCTTTTTCTGACCAGTCCACTGTTCTCTGGCAAGCTATTAGGGAACACAAGTAGATAAACAAGCAAGTATGCCCGGATTGTCTCAAAAGCAGCAGTGTTTTCTTCCTGTAAGGCAAGCTTACACTGTTTCAATATGCCATTCCTAAAGGCGTGAAATCCCGTTCATTTCACGTAATCTAGCAGGCAAAGTGCTTTAATGCAAGGGCGGTAGATGGAACAGCCACTCTTTGGGATTCTGGAACAAATACACAGTGAATGAAAAGAGCTTCGATTATTTTGTAAGAAGTAAGGCCAGCTGTATCGGACTGAAGAAAAGATCACATTCTAGTCAGATTTCCTTAGATGAGTTGAAACTAGTATGGCCCCGTCTAGTGTTAGGAAGAACACAGTTCTTTTGTTACTGAGCCACGCACTTGTTCTGGCACTGCATAGGGCAACGAGCTTGAGGAGTACGAAGGAGGTGACCTTTTCTGCAAAAGGCAAGAGAGTTTTTATTGTAACGGAACGTAGTGGGCTTCAGATTTGCGAGTCTTAAAAGATAGTTGAATTCACTTCTAAATTCGACGACTCTAGCAGCAAGTGTTATTCAGGGTAAAAGACGGCTTTGTGGAGCGTTTCGACATACACTGCTGCACACAATAGCACTCACATCTGTTTCCAGCAGGAGTACAAGTAATTGGGGGTGAAGATATCTCCGTATCTATCATTTTAGTTCAATGCGTGAGTTGAGCGAGATTTGACAGGTTTGCGTATCAGTAAGCACAGGTGGAAGTCTGATGTTCCCTGATGAAGCTCAGCTGTATCTGGCCCGTAAGAGAAAGACAGTACGAATACAGAGTGCCCGATTCAAGCCAGAGTGGGTTTTCTTGGATGGGGGCTGGTTCAATTGCCAATTGTGCTTGGACGGTTGTTACGCGCTAGTTTCACGATAGGTCTGGAGCAAAGCAGTGTGAAGATCAGCGTAATAAGACAAGAGCACTCTCATGCTCTTCATGTGGCTTTACACAGTGACAGATATCACTTGGGTCCTGTGGTGCCCAGCAACCGTACAGCTTTGACTGAAGAGAGGTACCCTATTGTTAGTCGTTGTGGCATAATGCCTCCTTGAACTGGATCCACCCAGTTGTGTAGGAAGCACGATTCTTGTGTTTGGGGCATCGGACCTTATCATTGCTGTGGCCCGGTAATAGGAAGAACGAATGAGTTCAAGATGCCGCGATTCTACAACAAACGCAAGTTTGTGTGTGTAGGGCGCTAGTTTTCCAATGCCATTCTTAAAACGGACGTTGAATCACGTTCAGGATTTCACGTTCTAGGCATAGGTGTTGTTAATCAGGTTAAAAACAGCCACACCTTA
>NW_023504679.1:0-50914 GCF_004664715.2 Peromyscus leucopus | reverse complement strand
TGTTGAATTTAGTTAGCTACATAGACCGTTCCAGGTTGTTTCTTTTTCTTTCTTTGTCGTCTTTTGGTTCTTTCGTTTGGGTGTAAATGATCTTTCCAGCCAGTCCAACAATGCCCTGAAATCTGGTCTCTGTGACTTTCCTCCATTACTGAATTCCAATTGAGCAACTACACCTGACTTCAACTTTGGCCATCTTAAATGAACCAGTCATTACCAGGCAGGATGTATATTAGCGGGCGGGTGGGTGCCACGCGCTTTATCAGCACTCAGGGAGCAGAGCGCGACTGGGGATCCTCTGTGAGTTTGAGGGCCAACTCTACAGTAGTTCAGAAGGCGCAAGCTACAAAGGAACCCTGTCTTCCGAAAAACCAAAAAAAAAAAAAAAAAAATGTTTCAAAGATTTCTTAGTTATGGTTTCTATTGCTGCAGTGAGACACCATCCAGAAGATCACTCTGAGAGGAAAGCCAGAAGGGGTCTAGTTTGGCTATACTCATCATCTGACAGTCTGAGAAGATTAGGACGGACATCCACAGGGGATCTAGCTGAACCCTGGAGCAGAGTGAGCAGAGCCATGGGAGGGATGGCTTACTGCTTGCTGCTCATGGGCTTTCCAGACCTGCTGTTTTTTTTATATAAAACCCCTGCCACCACCTAGGGATTGGCCCCGCCATCAACTGACTTTGGCCCTTTCCCAAATATACACCAATGAAAATGCTTACAGCTTGGATCTTGTTGTTTGGATTTTTTTTTTTGAGCCCCAAACCCTTTTTTTTCCTGCTTATCTCTGGCTGTCTTGTAATCACTCTGTACACCAGGGCTGCCTGAACTCACAGAGATCCGCCTGGCTTACCGTTGATCTCAGGAGCGCATTTCTCAACTGATCCCTCCCTCCACTCTTCTGATGACTCTAGTTGTGTCATTGACATAAATAGCCAGTACAAGATTTAACTGTGTTGTGTGTGTGTGTGTGTGTGTGTTGTGTGCTTGGGTTGTGATGACGTGTGGTGTGAAGGTGTGTGTGTGTGTGAGGTTCAGTGTGAAAACCTGGGGTGTGAGCCGATGCAGGCAGATACAAGAGGTCATCGAGATCCTCTTAGACTGGGTTTACACACGTTATTGACCAATGTGAATAGGGATCAAACTGAAGTCCTCTGGAAGATCGGCAGTGCTCTACCACGGAACCATGGACAGGCCTAATTAGATATAGCCGATAAGTGTAACTAGGAAGGTATACAACCCAAGCTACGCTAAAAATTAAGCCATTAAAGTTAAGGTAATGCGATGAAGCCCAGTGAGCTGGCGGAGAGATGTACTCCTTGCGCCAGCTTGGAGGCAGAGCATGGTAGATCTCGCGAGAGTTTGAGCCAGTCTCTGTCTTACAGATGATCCCCAGAAGACAGGACTGGGGTGGGCTGGAGGCTCAGATGTAGGCACTGCCTATTTTCCAGACCCGAGATTGACCGCCACCGCATGTTACTTGTCTGTACTGCCTTCCAGGGGAGTCGGGAGCCCTTCGTCTGGCTTGACAGCACTTGAGGCACAGGGAGCACAAATATGGATGCAGGCAAAACCCATCACATGAAATAGGGTGAATAAAATGTAAAAAGAAAAAAGGCGGAAGACTGGGCCACATGACCCTAGCTGGCCCAGGAGCCGCGTTTGATGTGGCGGCGGAGGTGCTCGGTAGCACGACTGCGACCCTGCGTGTGACAAGGAGCGAAAGCCTCACAGAAGTGCCACCGTGCCCATGCCAAAGACCAACGCGGGAAGTGAAAAGAATGCCCACCCTGTCATCGAAAAAAAAACCAAAAATAAAAAAAAAAAAAAAAAAATAAAAAAAAATAAAAAAAAAAAAAAAAAAAAAGAAAATGTATTTTTGTAACAAAAAACAATAGCAAAGAAAAGTTGTCTGGGATGACAAAAAGCTATATATAATCCATATTTCCTTTCTGTATGGTTAGTTTTTTTAACTATAAAATGTTATTCTGCAATAAAGAGGAACAAATCTTGCATGAAAAAAAGTTACTAGAATAAAGTGTTTACTTCCTTTCTTTAAGGTTTCCAATCTAAATCTGAGTAAAAATAAATTGAGGATTTTTTACATACAATGACTCAGTAAAACAATAAATTGAGGATTTTTCACATACAATGACTCAGTAAAACAAATAATTGTTCTCAAAAGTTTCCCCGACACTAGCCATAAATCCTCCTGGTTCTACAATTAAAAAATATTTCTTTAAGCGTTTGAAACACTTTTGAGTGGATGATTTGAATGAGGAAAATGTCATTTTCTGATTATCGTCCTCAGCTATTTTGAAATATCCTAAACACATAATTACATTTATTTATTTAACAGGAAAAATGCTGCCTGTGCTTTTAAGAACTGGGACTAATTTATGCTTACTCAAAGTTTATGGATGTTTAAAAAGAACCACACTTCAACCTGCAGGGAAAAGAAAACATCCCAAGGCAGTAGCAACAATACCACAAGCAAACAACAACAAAAATAAACAAAATAAAACCCAGACCAAAAAAAAATCTCAAAACTTTCAAAAACTGTAAAGTCAGAATTGTCAGAAAATGTTTCACTTTTTTGTGTAGCATAAAGTTTAAATTTTTAAAAATAAAAAACCATAGTCCCTTGTGTGGTTTGGATGACAGTAGCTGGTAAGTTTACACACTTAGTCAACTGTTGGTTGAACACTTTTGGAAGGATTAGGAAGTCTGACCTTATCAGGAGGAGGTGTATCACTGGGGCCAAGTAGGAAGATTTCAAAAGACACCCACCATCCCCAATGTGTTCTCTGATTCCTGCTTGTTGAAACATGAGAACTCTGATGCTCCTGTGAGGATTCCTTCACTATGCCATTATGAACTATCTATAACCCTTTGAAATTGTAAACCCATTACCACTTTCTTTTGTAAGGTGCCTTGGTCATGGCGTTAGTGGCTGCAGTAGTAAAGTAATGAACACGAACTCCACAGCAGGTTTCAAGTGTACAGTGCAGAACTGTTATCTGCACCACTGCAAGAGTGGGTGGGAAAATGAGGAGATGATGGCCATGGGCCTCATAATGTAGCTTCAATAGATGAGAGCATTCCCAAGATCTGTGGGCACCATGATTTCAGTGCATAAAAATTTTGAAATGGGCAGGAGGAAGGAAGAGAAGGAAATCTGCCATTGGTGTATAAAATAAATAAAAATGTCTTAATAAAAATATTTTGAAATGGTGAGTTGTGGGATTCATTGGAACCTTGTTTGGGGCTGTGTTAAATTCTGGATCTCAGCCTGGTGATAGTTCATGCCTTTAATCCTACCACTCAGAGAGTCAAAGGCAAGCAGATCTCTGTGAGCTTGAGGTCAGATTGGTCTACAGAGTGAGTTATAGGACAGAGTGAGTTATAGGACAGCCAGAGCTACACAGAGAAAACAACCCTCTGGGTCTTACTTCACAGTTTTCAGCGACACCTGTGATTTCCATATTGTGGTGAGCAGATGCTGTGTGGTCAACAAGCATTGGGCTTTCAACAGGGTGCACTGGGGCCACAGTGACCACATTCTGCTCACTTATCAGTAGTGATCAGCTTTTGCCTGTTGTGCTGCAGACAGAAGGAGCATGCTCCTCTCTGAGACTTTCCTGTCAGCCTGGCTGAATCCTTAGTTCTCAGAAGAAGTATGAATCAATTTTGTTGATCATGTCTCCACTTGGGACTAGTCAAACTAGAAAAAAGATTTGGTAGCCTTCTTCCTTAGCCTAAAGCAGACTTTGCAACAGTGTACGTGTCCTCTAACTATATCATTACGGTTCTATAAATTATGTCCACAAGATCTCCCCATGTTTATTCCGCAGAGCATCCACAGAGACAGTGATAACTGGTTGAAGTCATGCTCAGTCCATGTTCACCTTGATAAGGAAATAGATCACAATGCTTACAAAAGAATATTTTAAAGTTAGATGTCTGGACCTATTTATAACTCTATTTGTTTTTTCAGTCCTTTTTATATTAAGAATTTTTTTTATTAATTTTACATATCAATCACGTGTGCCCCTCTTCCCACCTCCCTCCCCTCCAGTCTTAGCCCCAATCCCCTATTCCCTACTCCAAAAATGCAAGGCTTCCCCTGGGGAGTCAGCAGAGCCAGGTATATTCAGTAGACGCAGGTCCAAGCCCCTCCCCCTACATCAAGGCTGTGCACAGTATCCCACCATAGGTAGTGGGCTCCAAAAAGGCAGCTCACACACCAGGGATAGATCCTGATCCCACTGCCAGGGCCCCTTAAGCAGACCAAGCTACACAATTGTCTCCCAGTCCATGGAGGCTCCACAGCTGTTGATCTAAAGTTCATGAGTTCCCATTAGTTTGGTTTGGTTGTCTCTGTACATTTCTCCATTATGATCTTGATGTCCTTTATTCATAAAATCACTCTTCCTTCTCTGCTACTGGACTCCTGGAGCTGGGCCTGGTGCTTGGCTGTGAATCTCTGTGGATCTCTGCATCTGCCTCCATCAGTTATCCAATGAGGGCTCTATTGTGACAGTGAGGGCATTCACCAATCTGATTACTGGGGTAAGCCAGCTCTCACTATTGCTAGTAGTCTAGGGTGGGGTCATCCTTGTGGATTCCTAGGAACTTCCCTTGTACCTGGTTTCTCCCTGTCCCCATGATGTCTCCCTATATCAAGGTATCTCTTTCATTGTTCTCACATTCCATCCCTGTTCCAGCTCAACCATCCTGTTCCCTTATGTTCTCATTCCCCATCCCTTACCTTCTATTGGTCCACTCACCCTTGGTTTACTCATGGAGATCTCATCTATTTACCCTTTCCAGGGATCTGTGGTTAGTATGTAAAATTAATTAAAAAAATAAATGCATAAAATTTCTTAAATAAGAAATTAAAGATTCAATGAAACAAAGAGTTGGTTCTTTGAGAAAATCAACAAGATAGACAAACCTTGTCAGGCAGTAGTGGTGCACACTTCTAATCCCAGCACTCAGGAGGCAGAGCCAGGTGGATCTCTCTGAGTTTGAGGCCAGCCTGGTCTACAGAGCAAGATCTAGGACAGACACCAAAACTACACAGAGAAACCAAAAATTAAAAATAGAGATAGACGAGCCTTTGTCTGAACTAACTAAAATAAAGACAGTTTAATATCCAGCTATACCACTACTGGGCATTTACCCAAAGGATGCTCCATCTTACCACAAAGAAACTTGCTCAACTATGTTCATAGCAGCTTTCTTCATAGTAGCCAGAATCTTGAAACAACCTAGATGTCCCTCACCCAAACAGCAGATAAAGAAAATGTGGTACATTTACAAAATAGAGTATTACTTTGATGTTAAAAACAAGGACACCTGGAAATTTGAAGACAAATTGAAGGAGCTAGAAAAAAATCATCCTGAATGTGATAACCCAGAACCAGAAAGATAAACATGCTATGTACTCACTTATAAGAGGGTATTAGCTGTAAAAGAAAGGATAATCATGCTACAGTACACAGAGCCAGAATGACTAGGTATGAAGGAGGACTCAAGGGAGACAGGTGCAGCTCCATGGGAAGGGAAAATAGGAGAGATCTCATGGGTGGACTGGAGTCAGGTGGCCTTAGGAACATGAGAGATTGGGTTTAGGGGTGGGTAGAGGAGGAGAGTACTGAAAGAGACCACTGGAAATTTATGGTATCTCTGGGTCAGGTAGAAAACGGGTGCAAGGGAAACTCCCAGAAATCTACTAGAAGGACCCCAGCTAAGACTCCTAGCAATAATGGATATATATATCCTGAATTGACCATCTCCTTTGACCATGCAAGACTTCCAGTGGAGAAACTGGGATACTAACCCAGCTCAATAACCTTTGCGCTACAGTTACTCCTGCCTATAAGAAGTGCTCGGTTAAAAGTGGTACAGAGATTGTAGGAATGTCCATCCAATGACTGGTCCATCCTCAGACTCATCCCACAAGAGTGAGCCTTTCCCTGACACTGCCTGGAGTGCTAGAACTCAGAGACTGGATGGCCCTGTGTCCTAAGATAGAACCAAATATGAATGAAAAAAGATGTAAAATAAATGAATGAATCAATTAATTTATTTTTCAAGTTAACATAATGATGCTTATGATATTCTGCTATACTCATAGATTAGTGCCTATCCTAATTGTCATCAGTGAGGCTTCATCCAGTAACTGATAGAAACAGATACAGAGAACATCACAAAAAAACCCACAAAAGCAACTAACTTGGTCACATAGGGTCACAGAGTCTGAACCAACAACAAGAAAGCCTGCAAGGGACTGATCTAGTGTTCAAATGTGTAAAAGAATAAAGCAAATGCTCATTTAAATTTGTATTTGTTCTTTTAAATATCCATACATGTGTTATACCACCTGGACCTGAGTGTGAGGACAGATGAGACAGACATTTATGGGGTTGTGAAAATGTCATCTGTGTAAAAATTGCAGAGTCTACTCCCTGACCTAGCCACAAAATTGGGGAAGTTAGAACCAGGTTCATGAACAGGGTAGTTCCCCTTCCTGTGAGTTTCCTGAAAAACAGCCTCCAAAGGCCACACACTGTTTCCTGTCCCTTCAGATAGGTATTGTATATGGACAAGTACATTTGTAGCTCCTGAAAGAGGTTACATGACTTTAACCTTCAAAGCTCTGTCCTGTCTAGGTGAGATATGAAGAGGGGGAGGTGATTATAGTGGTCTAAATTACCCTGCCCCATGGCCCAGAACTGGCCCACCAGGAAACACCAGGGTCTCAGGAATTTTTGCAGAGGTGAGGATATGCTCAAGATTCAGAGGCAAACCTCTCACGGGGAACACTCTACCAGGATTTACTCTGGGTCTCAGGACCCCAGTGCTGGCAGGTGAGTATCCACAGCTGTCCTGATGTGCTCCTGTCATCACACACAAGAGCCATGCCTGGGCAGTGTAGATGGAAAAGAACATGTGTGGCGTGATCCTGGGGTGTTTGGAGGGCTGTGAAATTCAGTCCTGCATTCTGAAGATGGATATCCTAAATTCAAGCTGCTCATTTTCTTTCAGGGACAATCCCTAAGTCCATCCTCAGAGCACAGCCACACTCCATACTTTCCCAGCAAACTAAGGTGACCATCTTGTAGGAGAGGACATCAGGAGTCAAATACTACTACACCTACAGAAAGGAAACCATATCAGTGGTGCAAACAGTTTTCACTTCAGCTTAGGAACAAGAAGGAAGCTGAAACCATATGCTCTGAATGAGCAGCCAATGATTTATCCACTGAGGCAACTCTCCAGCCCTTGATCTGGTTTTTGAACTGTGAGGATAACTATAAGTTCAGGTAGGAACTTTACATCACAGCCAGATAGAAGGGTGACTTTGAGGAAACATGAGAAGGCAAATACGGTTGGAAAATGTCCTAGGAATCTGTCTCTGATTTCAGGATGGGAAATTCCCCAAACCAATTATTTGGCCTAAGCCACACACTGTGAGACCCTTTGTGGATTCCATGACTCTTTGGTGTCTAGGAACTTTGGAAGTCACAGTCATACACTCTTTGGAGAAGAAAATTCAAGATTTGGGGCAAGATAAGCTGAACTTCATCTTAGGACCAAAACCAACTTTACAGCCTTTTACATGAGAGCTGAATATACAGGTCTATATTGTGTTTCCATCATAGAAGTACTGTCTTGTCAGAAAGCACTGACACCTGTACTTCATGATGACAGAGGAAAAGACATACAGTGATACCATCAACAACCCTGCCCTAATAGAGAAAAGGTCCTGTTCTCAGAAATCATCATCCAAGTACAGTATTAGATGATGCTACCTGTGTCTAGAACTCTACAGTATACTGAGCCTATCAGCCTTGACCAGCCAGTTAGTGACATGGGAAGGGACTCTGACATTCCAGTGTTGGTCACAGTAAAGACTTGGAAGCTTCTTTCAGTCCAAGGGAAGAGAACACACCATGAGTGTTCTTTCACCTTGAACTCACACCAAAACTATAAACACACAGCATGTCCATCCTGGGCCAACAAATGCTGACCCACAAGGGCTCATGTAGATGTTCCACTTACTGCAAGAATAAAAACCACAGTTGTTGTCAATGCCCAGTAATATCCTGTATCTCCAGGTCAAAGGTGAGAAAGTCCGAACCCTGAACCACCTACTTCAAGACTTGAAGGTCTTTCCAATAGCTCTGTCCTAAGGAGAGCCACAGATGGAATTTGACTGAATGCAGCTGAGTTCTCATTTGCCAGAGTGTGAGATAAGGGGAAACCTGAACCAGAGGATGGAAGAGGGCAGATTTAGGGTAAGAATGAACCCAATGCCTGTCTTTACAGGAGGGATACCCAGGAGATCATTACTAGTGACCCAAAAATGATCTGTCCTAGGCCATTTGAGAGACTGATAGTCCAGCATCTCTTTGATATCCAAAGATGGAGAAACTGATGTCATTGTGTGCCCTGGACAAAAGCTTCGGCTGTGTTCTTTCAGTATGACTTCCTCTTGGGCTCTGTGAGCACCTGGAGGGCAGTAAAAATGCTACAGTGCACAGAGTTCTCCCTCCCTCCCTCCCTCCCTCCCTCTCTCTCTCTCTCTCCTCCCTCCCTCCCTCCCTCTCCTCTCTCTCTCTCTCTCTCTCTCTCTCTCTCTCTCTCTCTCTCTCTCTCTCTCTGATCCCAGTGAGCTGCTAGGTTTTCTATCATAGAAGATGAGCCCAGCAGATATAGTCAGAACTCTGGACACACAGATGCCACTGGGAAATTCCAGATGGTGATGACTATAATAAGGCTTGGATTCCTGGAGAGAGAAAGTTTGAAGAACAGAGCAATGGAAGAAGAAAAATAATAACAGACAAGGAAGTCCTCAGAAACAGGGCATGGTGAGATAGCTGAGGAAATGTAAGAAGCTATTTGAGCACCCTTCTTCTCCCTCGCATAGTTTTCTATACAGCCTTCTCTGTTGGTGCAGCCAGGCCTGATGATGTCCTTAGGAGAAAACATGACCTTGAAAATTCCATCAAGAAACTGGGTGGAAATTTCTTCCCTTTTAGGGATAAACTAAAAACCTGACCTAAATATTAGCAGGAAACACACCCTGGCATGTGGATGGAATGATAGACATGATCAACATGAGCATAATCCAGAATTCAAGATTGTATTAAAAATATATGTGTCAAACTCATGTGTGCGTGTGTGTGTGTGTGTGTGTGTGTGTGTCTGTGTCTGTGTGTGTCTGTGTGTGTGTGTGCATGTGTGCATGTGTGGGAGGGTGTGGGTTTGTGTGCTTCAGTCACAGGGAATGGAAAATGGGAGATGTGTTCCCTTGAATTGAAGAAGACAAAGAATTTGATCAAAAGTGAATAATCAAGATCTGAAAGTACTTCAAAAAGGATAGATAATCACTCACTGCCCAAAATAACAAAATACCAGATACAGCACAGTTGCATATGGAATCATAAATACAGCCTGCATTCAAGATACAGCCACTTAGATTCTGCCCAGTGCTGAGGTAGATTCAGGACAGAGACTCTCCTGCATTCCACCATGAGCTGTTTGTGAAACGCAGCAGGAACCGTCCTTAGCTGGGCACACTCTGATGGACACACAGGTTTACAGGACTCACCCAGCAGAGTCTATCTGGCTGTGTGATCAGTAATTGTGGTCCATGTGAAGAGCTGTGGATGGAGGCCATGGATCAAGGTTGGAGAAGAATCTTGATCCTACATCCCGGGGAGTTCATATCCACCAGCAAACAAGATGCCTCTGCTGAACTCTGCATCTGACCATTCTGTGTCAGAGAGGGCGAATGAGATGCCATGTGTGGCTGTCAGTCATCTGAGGCAAGTTCACCACATGGAGCTCATCTCACCAAGACAAGTGTTGGTGTTTGGTTTCATGCAAGTATGTGGAGGAAACAGGGTCACTCCAGGAAGAATTTTGGCTTTTGCAGAGACAGGGGAGAAGCCTTTTTATTGTAAGACAATTTACACCTTAGCAAGTCAACTTCCCCATAACAAACCTCTTATCTGAAACTTCCCAAAAAAGACAAATGCCAATGCAATTCTCAGGGACAGGACCTCACACTTTTGTGAGTCCTTCTACAACCAAGTTTTGAATAGGTTTGAACCTTTCAGGAAGAACTCAGATAAGATTGATATACTTCAAACAGAAGGCAGTAGACACAAAAGGTAAGAATCACAAAAGACAGATCAAAGCCCAGGCACTAACACTCCAAAAAAAAAAAAAAAAAAAAAAAAAAAAAAAAAACACAGCTTCAATGCTCTGTGGGAACTCCCAATATACAACCAGGAGAGGGCAGCACTTCTTCTCCCTGACAGTGATGCCTGTGTTAGTTCGGTATGAACAAGCTCACAGCACTCAGTGAAACCCTGACTGGTTCAAATGGCATGCCTCATCACTTATTCTCAGGTCAGAAAAGGCAGGTGCCCATGAAATCCACAGAGAAGATACACTACAACCATGTGACACATTGGGCATAACAACTCACAGGGGTGGAAAAAGCAGGGTCTGGGATAAGAATATCTCCTTAGCAATGGATGTAATGAAATATTTGGGACATATGCACAGTGTGAGAGTTCTATAGGAAATATATTTGATCCTGTTCACCACAAACTCTGGGGGACTTTTTCTTTACTTTGATGAGACAGGGCCCAGGCTGACACAAAACTCATTGCATAATAAGAATTTCCTTAACTCCCTCTACTCTTAGCTCTACTCCTGAATGAAGTTAAAAGACATGAGCCACAACATCATATTTATGCAATACTGGGGATCAAACCCAGACACAAGTACTCTACCAAATGATCATTTTTCTGATTCAGTAAAGGAAATATACAGACAGACTTAAAGGATGATGATTATTCATATTGACATTGATACAAAGAGGAAATTAAGAATGTGTTTGGGGCTCAGCAACAAAAGGAAGAAATGCTCAGTGACACCTCTCTCTTTCTCCATGTGACAACCAAGACATGTGTGCCCTGGATCCATCCTGGGAGGTGATGCTAAGTTAGACAATTTCTTCATGTGACACACTCCTAGCATGGGGTCATTACTGAAGAGGTTGAAATTTTAAGACCCAGACATGGTGGATGATGACAATAAACTCCTTTCTGGACACTGCAGAACAGTTGAACATCTGAGCTCACAGTGGTTGTGATGGCATCTACAAGCCCCATGTAAGCTCAATGAAGAGCAAATCTAGTATGGTGATGGGAGATGGACACAAAGTACCACCCATAGATGAAGAGCTATTGGCATTTCATGCCTATTGGAAGAGGGAGAGTCAGTTTTCATTAATGGTGTATGCCCAAACTATGGGAAGCACAAATTGAGCTGCATGAGAGAAAGAGAACAGAAATTTATGTGTATAAGGAAAAGCAGTGGACTTTCTACAACTTGCAGGTCACAGAAGGAATCAAAAAGCAAATCAGGTCCATGAGCAGGGAACTAGAAAGAGATGGTTAAGGGACAAGGGGAGGTTGGAAGGGTGGACTCCATCAAAACACAATGCATACTGCTAGGACAATTTCAAACAATTAATATAGTAAGTACATGGCCAGGTTTGGTGGCCTACACCTTTAATCCAAACACTTGGGAAACAAAGGCAGGAGGATTTCTGTGAGTTCCAGCCCAGCCTGGCCTACATAATGAGCTCCAATGAGAGAGCCTGTCTCCAGTCAACAACAAAAGTTATTAAACCCATAAACATACAAAAAATATAGAAGATGAAAAATGGATAAATAAAATGTGGTACATATACACAATGGAGTACTACTCAGCAGGGAAAAACAATGACATCATGAGGTTTGCAGGCAAATGGATGGATCTAGAAAAAAATCATCCTGAGTGAGGTAACCCAGACTCAGAAAGACAAACATGGTATGTACTCACTCATAAGTGGATACTAGATATAAAACAAAGGATGACTAGACTGCTACTCACAACTCCAGGGAGGCTACGTAGCAAACAGGACCCTAAGAAAGACACAGGGATTGCCCAATGACAGAGAAATGGATGAGATCTACGTGAGCAAACTGCATGTGAGGGGGAGTAATGAAGGGCAAAGGTTGGGGGAAAGAGAGCTTAGGGGAGTGAGAGATCCCAGCTGGATCAAGAACAGTGAGGGAGAACAAGGAATAAGAAACCATGATAAATGAAGACCCCATGGCAATAGAAAGAAGCAGAGTGCTAGAGAGGTCCAAGGAAACCCACAAAGATACCTCCACAATAGACTACTGGCAATGGTGGAGAGAAAGCCTGAACTGACTTACTGTGGTGATCAGATGGCCAAACACTCTAACTGTTGTGATAGAACTCTCATCCAATGACTGATAGAAGTGGATGCAGAGATCCACGGCCAGGCCCCATGTGGAGCTCTGGGAGTCCAATCAACAAGAAAGAGGAGGCATTGTATGAGCAAGAGATATTGAGACCGACACTGGAAAAAGCACAGGGACAAATAGTCAAACTAGTGGAAACACATGAACTATGAACCAATAGCTGAGGAGCCCCCAACTGGATTTGGCCCTCTGGATAAGTAAGACAGTCGATTAGCTTGAACTGTTTGGGAGGCCCCCAGATAGTGGGATCAGGTCCTGTCTTTAGTGCATGAGCTAGATTTTTGGAGCCTGGGGCCTATGCTGGGACACTTTGCTCAGCCTGGGTGAAGGGAGGAAGGGACTGTACCTGCCTCAACTAAATCTACCAGGCTGAGCTGAATCTCCAGGGGAGTCCTTACTCTGGAGGAAATGGGAATGGGGGGTGAGTTAGGGGGAGGGGGTGGGATGAAGGAGGACAGGGGAATCAGTGGCTGATATGTAAAATTAAATTAAATTATAAAATTCAACAAAAAGAAACATATAGAAGATTGAAAAAATTAAAGATAAGAACTTTGCAATTGCAGGATAAGGTGGTGTGGCCGGGGTGGAGTATGTCTCAAGGCAGTAGAATACTGGAGGCCCTGCCATCGATCCCTCGCACTAAAGAGAAGAGGAAATAAGATATTTTTACTGAGCTCTCTTTTTCTTCAACTAGGTGGCTGAACAGACACAACATCAGGCTTTTGGTAAGTCTTGACGGGCAAGACCATTACCCTCATGGTCTGGCCCAGTGAGTTACTCCTCAAGAATGCAAGGCTGAGGTCCAAGACAAGGAAGGCATCCCACCTGACCAGCAGCAGCTGGTGTTAGCTGCCAGCAGATAGAGCTGGCTGCACCCTGGCCAACAGCAAGGTCCAGAAAGAGTCCCACTCTTCACCTGGTGCTGTGCCTGTGTGGTGGCCTCATAGAGCCATCCCTTTGCCAATTTCTCCAGAAACACAACTGTGAAAAAGCCATGTACTGCTGCCCACAAGTGCTGCCCACACCTGCACCCCTGTGTGGTCAAACTCCTCAAGAAGAAGGGTGGCCACACCAACAACCTGTGCCCCAAGAAAGTCAAATGATGCTGGGACCTTGTTTGGCCCAGGACTCCTTGGGAACAATGAATATTTTTTGCCTGCAGGAGAAGGACTAAGGAAAGTGATGATGCTAAGATTGGGCTAGTGACATGGACCAGTGTATGAGTGCTGCTGCCAACCTTCAGCCCTGACTCTGATCCACATTATGCAAAGAGAAACTGTCTTCTGTAGGTGTCCTCTGACCGCCATGCATGTGCTGTGACACATGCGAATATACACACATGAAGGAAAAAGTAAGTGTAATTTATTATTATTATTAAATAAGTGTGATTTAAAGAAACAAGTGTAAATAAACAGGTGTAATTTAAAGTTGTAATGGAAAGTACACACAGCAAAAAAGAACAAACAACCAAAACTAGTGGTGCACATTTCTAACCAGCACTTGAGACTATGAGGAAGAGGATTATGAATTTTATTCCATGCAGATGTACACAGTGAACCCTTCACACAAATCTTCAAACATTTTGAATATGAAGCATTTCGCACAAAAAGTGAAATAAAGCAAACCCACATGTAAATTTGTATTTCACATGTGTAATATTCATACATGTATTTTTCATGTGTAATATTTATACAGTTCCATCCAGAAGGAACTGAATAAGATGAGGACAGAATGAGACAGACAATGATGGGACTGTGGAAATGTCATCCTCAAAGAATTGATTGCAGAGTCTACTACCTGACCTAGACACAGCCTTGGGGAAGTCAGAGCCTGGTGCCTGAGGAGGGCACTTCCCCTTCCTGTGGGGCTGCTCCAGTACAACCATGTCATGGGGAGTGTCCAGCCTCCAGAGACCACACCCTGTGTCTCCTGTCCCTCCAGACAGTCTCTGTAGCTCTGCCCATGAGCAAAGTTGCAGCCTCCAGGAGGAGATGCCATGACCTTCACCTTCACAGCCCTGCTCTGTCTGGGTGAGATGTGGAGAGGGGAGGGGATACTGTGGTCTAGGGTTGATGCTGCCCCACAGCCCAGCACTGGTCCATCAGGAAACCCAGGGTCTCAGGAGGTTCTGCAGAGGGGAGGACCTGCTCAAGCTTCAGGGACAAACCTCTCACAGGGAACTCTCTTCCAGGACTGACTCTGGGCCTGGGACCCCAGTGCTGGCAGGTGAGTGAGTGTCTGCAGATGTCCTGACCTTCACTTCTCATCATTCCTGCAGCCATGCCTGGGCAGTGAGGATGGAGAACAACACATGTGTGCTGCCCCTGGGGATGGCTGGAGGTTGGGGTTGGGTCTGCAATCTGAGGCTGGCTGTCCTTGGTCATAGCTGCTCATTTTCTTGCAGGGGCCCTCCCTAAGCCTATCCTCAGAGCACAACCAGACTCTGTAGTCTCTCAACATACTACCGTAATCTTCTTGTGTGAGGGGACCACAGGAGCCAAAGAGTACATACTCTATAAAGATAGATACCAATATTCTACAGAGCACAGAGATTCCACAGAGTCCTAAGGAACAAGGCTGAATTCTCAATCTCAAAAATAGACCACGACCATGCAGGGCGATATAGCTGTCGATATCGGACCCGTGATGGATGGTCAGAGTACAGTGACTCCCTGGAGCTGGTGGTGACAGGTGAGAGGACACATAGGGTCCACAGACTCAGGCTTGACTGTCAAGAAGTGGGTCTGTTAACAAGAATGCCCCCACCTCATATCATGGGAGATAATGAGACCTTGAGAACATTTAACTGATTCCTCTTCTCTCCTAGGAGTCTACAGTAAACCCAGCCTGTCAGCCCAGCCCAGCCCTGTGGTGACTGAAGGAGGGAATGTCACCCTCCAGTGTGTCTCAAGGCAGCATATCATAGGTTTATTCTGATTAAGGAAGGACCTCAGAAGCTCTCCTGGACACGGGACTCACAGTATAACTACTCTACTAGAGAGTTCCAGGCCCTGTTCTCTGTGGGCCCTGTGACCTCTGGTCAAAGGTGGACATTCAGATGCTACAGCTTTAAGAAGAACAGACCACAGGTGTGGTCAGAACCTAGTGACCCCCTGGAGCTCCTGGTCTCAGGTGAGGAACCCCAGCCTTTCCCTAGAATAATGCTAAAATTATGCATATGTTCAGGGAGGCCTTGGTGTGTGGGGTGTGTGAGGACCATGGCTCCTGAGTCATTGACACAGTACATAGAAGAGTGGGACACAAGATACAGAATCCAAGGCAGAAAGTAACAGCAGCATCCAGGAGGTCCAGGACAGAGATGAATGCTTATGGGGTCTTCTGTTACTCTGGATCAGCTAATTACCATCCACAATAGCTCTGGGGACCCACCAGAAGAGAGGGAGGAAGGGATGCAGGAACTGGAGCCTTCAGGACATCAAGTGAACATGGCCCATGTAATCAAGTATGCAGGGATCATGAGGGCTCACAGAGACTGAAACAGTGAGCACAGAGCCTGCATGGGTCTGCCCTAGGCCCTCTGCACACAAGCTGTGGTTCTTTACATTGGATGGTTTTTCTTGTTTGGTTTTGTTTTGTTTTTTAGAGTTCCACTATGTAGTGTTGTCTGGCCTGGAACTCACTCAGTAGACCTGGATGGTCTTGAATTAACAGAGATCAACCTGCATCTCTTTACTGAGTTCTGGGATTAAAGGCCTGCACCACCACTGCCTGGCTAGCTTGGGGTTTCTGTTAGATTCATAACAATGGGAGTGAGGATGTCTCAGACTCTTTTGCCTGCATGTGGGATCTTTTCCCTCCTACTGGGTTACCTTGTCCAGCCTTAATTTGAATGTGTGTGACTAGTCTTATTGCATGTTGTTATTCTGTGTTCAGTTGATATCACCAGAAAACATGTTCTTTCTGAAAGGAAACAGAGGAGCAGTGGATCTGGGGGAGAGGGGATGTGGGTAGGCTGCTGTCAGGATGTATTGTATCAGAGAAGAATAAATTAAAAAGAAAAAAGTGCCATCTGCATGTGTGACTTTCTCTGTGCCACATTCAGAAAGACCCAACTTCTTCTCTCCTACTTCCTTGCAGGGTCCCTCCACAAACTCACCATCAAGGCTGAGCCAGGCTCTGTGGTCACTTTCAGAAGTGCTGTGACCATCTGGTGTGAGGGGACCATGGATGCAGAAATATGTGTTCTGCATAAAGAGGAAAGCCAGAAAACCTGGGGCACACAGACCCCAGAGATGCCTGAGAACAAGGCCAAGTTTTCCATCCCTTCTGTGACACAGGAACATGGAGGACAATATCACTGTTATTGTTACAGCTCAGCTGGCTGGTCAGAGCACAGTGACACCCTGGAGATTGTGGTGACAGGTGAGGGGACAGTCAGCATCTCCATACTAGGCTCTGCTCTTATATTTTCCCCTCCCAAAGCCTTAGCCCTGGAGAACGTTGTGGCTGTGTGATCCCATGCAATAGTCTGCTTCCCTCTCTCCTAGGAATCTACTACAAGAAGCCCCACCTGATGGCCCTGCCTAGCCCTGTGATATCCCCAGGAGGGAATATAACTCTCAAGTGTATCTCATGGGTGGGATATGACAAGCTCATTCTCACCAAGGAAGATCAGAAGTTCCTCAGCTCTCTGAATTCACAGTATATACACAGTATTAGGCAGTACCAAGCCTATTTCTTTATAGCTTCTATGACCCAAGATCATATAGGGACATTTCAATGTTATGGCTACTACAATGATACCCCACAGTTATGGTCAGTACCCAGTGACCACTTGAAAATACACATCTCAGGTAAGTCAGCCCCATCATTGATCAATCATTTCTTGACTGACACTCTAAGCCCTTTGCCATGGACTGTCCCACTGGGTAGTTGTTGGTAGATAGTGGTAGAGGAAAAGCCTAGTGGCTGAGCCAGAGTCCCACTCCAGGGAAGAAGCAGTGACGTGTGCAGGGCAGGAAGGGAGGGGATAAGTGTTTGGTTAAAAACCAGCTCCTCAATCACTAACCTGTCACCTTCCCTCTAGGCCTGTCCAAGAAGCCCTCCTTGCTCACTCACCAAGGCCATATCCTGGACCCTGGGAAGAGCCTCACCCTGCAGTGTTGCTCTGATGTCAACTATGAGAGATTTCTTCTGTACAAGGTAGGAGAAGACAAATCTGACTGAGCACGGGAACCAGCAAACCAAGACTGGCTTCTCCTTGTCCAACTTCACACTAGATTCTGTGAGCAGCTCCACTGCAGGTCAATACAGATGCTATGGTGCACACAACCTCTCCTCTGAGTGGTCAGCCTCCAGTGACCCCCTGGACATCCTGATCACAGGTAAGGAACCAAGAAGTTTCAATCAGGTAAGGAACCAAGAAGTTTCAATCAGGTACTTAGCATCTGCATGGTCTGTCATGGGGAAGTCTAGTAGCTGATGGCTGGGATAAATGGCACAGCTCTGATTAGGGAACAGATGTAGATGTAGGGGAGCAGGAAACTGGCACAGGAAGAGAAAGGAGACAAAGTCCCAAGTGCTCAGGGCAGACCCAGGTGAGGTGTCATCTCAGAACATTGAAAGCAGCCTCTCATCATCCCTCTTCTCTTTAGGACAGCTTCCCTTCAGTCCTTCCCTTTCAGTGAAGCCTAACTCCACAGTATACTCTGGAGACAACGTGACCCTGCTGTGTCAGTCAACATACAAAGTGGACACTTTCATTCTGTCCAAGGAGGGAGCAGCCCAACAACCCCAGCGACTAAAATCAAAGTTACAAGATTGGGAATTCCAGGCAGAATTCTCCATGAGTGCTGTGACCTCTGCTCTCTCAGGCACCTACATGTGCTATGGTTCTTGGGACTCATCTCCCTACCTGCTGACACAAGCCAGTGACCCCATGGAGCTCATTGTCTCAGGTGAGGTGACCCTGCACTCTCATGGTGACTTAAGTCCAAACCCTAGGACTACCCTTGACTTGGTTGGAATTAAGGGGACAATAGGAAGGTTAGTCAGAAGGCACTTTCCCTGCCAGAGAATTGGATGCCAGCAGTGGTCCTTCTACTAATGTCCACTCCATCCTCTATTGTAATCTTGGTTTGGCATAGACAGCATGAGGATTGCAGGGATATTATAGAGCAGATGTAAAAGTGTAAGCAGAGGCAGGTCTCTTGGTTAGCATCTAACTTTCATCCTACAATTGTTCTTTTCCTAGGATCCATTAGACCTTCCAGTCCACCACCCTCAGGGCCTATGCCAACACCTGGTGAGTACCAAGCCCTTTGGTGCAGGGTGTATGCTCCATCTCCAGGGAGCCTGCCGGCTCATAGGCCATAAAAGTCCTCAAATCTCTGTGGCTTCAACTTCTGAGTGTGGGAGGCAAACAGATCCCCACAGAAACCCCAGAATCTCAGGGTTTAGTTTGTGCTATAGAAGGTGCCATTCAGAGAGAGAAAGATGTTTAGGCTCAGTCTGGAGGATGGACCAAGTGGGTATGTAGAGAACAGGAAACCCAGACACTCACCTCCCCATCCCTCCACTAAGATTCTGAGAACACAACTCTCAGCCACATGCAGTCAGGCCCAGAAGACTATGTAAAGACCTACTAGAATGAGTGGCCTGATGGACAATAGCTACTTGTAGACTTGACACAGCTCTTTCTGGAGATGACTAATTGGGCAACTTCTTCCATTTCTGGACTGCTGCTTCTCTGCATATAAAAGGTAGAAGTGTGGCCCACATCTTTAAGTTGCTTTCAGTGCTGGCCTTGGCTGTGACTTCTCATGACAGAAGAATCCTCCAGAAACTTATTCTGCAGTGTATCTGTCCCACAGTGACTATGGTATGTTAGGTACCATGTGGTTATGGTAGGGGTAGGTACACGGCCATGGCAGGGCATCCAGGCTACCTTCTTCTAGATCGTGAGCATATTTCTCGTATTCTCCATGATTTCTGTGACCTCCTGTCTCAGTGGCACCTACAGGTGCTACAAGATATGTCAACTCATCTCTGTACCTGTTGTCATGTGCCATTATCCTTGTGGAGTTCATGGTTCCAGTTGAGGTGATCCAGGTATTTCTGAGATAAAGGGTTATATCAGCATTCTTCATTTACAATTGTTGATTAGGATTGGGTTACAAATGCTGCAGAGATTCAGTCAGATGGATATTCACCTTCATGATGATGGAGGCCAACATGGATATTCCTAGGAATACTCACTACAGTCTCTGTTAATGGAATCCAGAAGGTATCACATAGTCTGAAAGAGCATCTTTTAGAGGCCACAGACAGATATAGGCTACTAAGCAGAAACTGGTCCCCAGTGACAACCTCTGCTCATCACCCTTCAGTTATCAGTATTCACAGACCCTTACTGTCAGGGCATGTGTGACTCACAGTGTCCCCAGTGGAGGAGGTAGCTTTTCTGTAATAAGTACAGGTCCTGCTATATTTCCTTTGTTCAAAACAGATCCACAGCCATAGCTCAACCCTACCAGATAGAATTTGACATAAGAACCTGAAAATAACAATGATCACATTAAGTAAAATAAAATCCAGAAGTGTCAGTCAAACCTGCTCCTTTGTGAAGTCTGCAACATTTCACTTCAGGGTGAAATAGAGAAATTGAGAATAATGGATTTGCCTTCTTTTGAGAGGTGACAGCTAAGAAAGTCTTCTGCCTACCCTTGGTGCACTCATCTAAGCAAGAAGTTTAGGGATAGAGCTGCCAAGGGCTGTACACAACTTACCCTAAAGTGATGGAAGAGCTGCACCACTCTCTCCTCACACTACAGCCGTCCTGTTTGTCTCAGTATCTATTATTTGTAAAGAGGAGAAAAGTAAGGATTAGATATGTTGGTCTTGGCATCTATTCTTAGTGTTGGCTAGCCATGCCTTTAGGAGAAATATTAGGTGAAAGCCCAGTGGCTTCCCATCTACTATCTTTTCTGGTTACACACACACACACACACACACACACACACACACACACACACACACACACACACACACACTTCACATCTTCTTTTGAGAGCCAGGATTACAAACACTGCACGACACTGCCCCACACCTTGGTCCTGCATTTCTGAAGTGATATGTGAAACAAAAGAGATGGAGAGCAATCTACATCAGAAGGATGTACTCCTACCTGAACAGGACATACAGAAATTTCTTAGTCTGATGTGGCGAGAAACATCTGGGAAAGTTTGTAAGCAAGACACCGGTTCTCAACCTTAGCAGAAACCATATCTCTTCTCTGGGACAATAAGATAGTTCCTCCTCAACCACCGCTTCCTGGTCTCTGGGTACTCAGAAGAGATCAGGAGAATGCTCAGGTCACAGGAGAGATGGGAGAGTCTAAGTGTTACAATGGAACAAACACTCGGCAAAAGCACCTATTTAGGAAATCATCCCATACTGAGGATGTGAGTCCACACAACCTCTGCTCAGTTTACCAGACATACAGATACCACACTCAGAATGGTCCTGTGGCTGCTCAGTGCAGTGACTTAGGATCAAGGCCAATAACATTTTAATAATTTATTCTACTCTGAATTGATATTTTCACTGGTGTTTGAACAATGGTGCTAAAAAAATAACTAGTAAGAATAGGGGAGGGAACCCAGCTATGCCAGGGGAAAGATCCATTCCAGCACTTCATGAGTTTATAGGATGAGAATGATGGGTATTTTACAGTAAATGAGCAGAATGCAGATGAAATACTCGGGTTTCCAAAGCATAAACACATCTTCCTCCTCTTCTTCCTTTCTCAGGATCAGTTGAGACTATCAAGCCCATCCTAGGACATTCCCAATCTCAGGAGAGTTGCATAAAGAGAATTCAAGGTCATAGCACTGAAAACAGAGGGTCAAGTTCTGTCCAATGAAGACATGATCCCTGGCTGGTCATTTAGTTATCTTGGGGGTATTTAGTTATCTTGGGTGTATTTAGTTATCTTGGGGTATTTAGTTATCTTGAGAAAGTTTTGACTGTCCCTAACCTCTGTAACTTCTTTGTCCACAACCACAGCCTCAGAGAACCAGGATCACACACTGGAGAATCTCATCAGGATGGGGATGGCTGTCATGATCCTCATAGTCATTGGAATTCTCATCTTTGAGGGTTGGTGGAGCCAGAGACAGGGCAAACATGTAGCTGGGATGTAATCAGAAGACAAAAAAGTACATCTCACAAGGTTCCAGAGCATGGAAAATAAACCTGATGATCCAAGTTTTCTGTACAAATGTCCTTTTCTGTATGTTGAGGAACTGTTGTGAGAAAATGTCCAGGGAGCAAAGTGATTTGGATGCAGAGGAAGGTGTGAGGGTTGTGGATGAGATGCTTTCCTAGGCAAATTCATATCCCTCCGCCTACTACAGGCATTTGCTGACTGACCCAATTATTTTCTGAATCTTTAAAGTGAGGGAATACACTGTCTCATCTGCTGGGCATGGGTCCTCATTTCTGTACATTCTTCCTTCCCTCTCATGTGTCATTTTTCATTCTTATACATTGCCACATTCTCCATGGCAGAAGCTTCTGTCTGTTGGACAAAAACAAGGAAGGTGCCATCAATAGCAAAATGATGAGTAAAGTCAGAGCCCAGAATTCAAAGTTACTCTGCCTATGAGTCTCCAAAACTCTCACTATGACCCTTCAACCTGTCAGTCTTCAATAGTTATTTTTCATACAGTTTCTCGTGAATATAAAGCCAATATTATCACACTGGTGGAATGAAGACTGTCTGTCAAGGTAGTGTAGGCACAACTTTGAAAGCATTTTCTTAACCCTGATATGTGGCATTTGCTGACCACTCTATATAACCCCATGAAAGACACCTTCACAATAGCAATATAACCTTACAAGTGTGATGGTGGGAAAGTTGCATGAAATTTATGTTTGTCATTTCATTCTCCATTGCCTATTTTTTGTATATGTAAGAGAAATTGGCATGCAGATCAATCATTCCAGAATCACCTTGCTGGGAAGAGCATTTCAATACACACACACACACACACACACACACACACACACACACACACATATATATATATTTACTTTTACTTCTGTTTCTGTACTAATGAGATCTTCAAGTACAATGCTGGAAATGTGTGAAGAGAGGAGATTCTGGAATCTTCTTCAAGATTTAATACAAAATTTCTGCTTTGTTAAAATTCACTATGATGTTAACTTTGGAGGTTTGGCACATGAAGTAATTCTGATGCTGGAAGTTCTCTGTTCTAATTTCTTCAAACTGTCCATGATGAATGGCTCTGGGACATTGACAAATGCTAACTGTTCCTCCAAAGCTGTCTCCATTATGTATGTTTCTAATTTTAACCTTGTTATTATCATCAATAACATCTGGTTTTCAACATTGGATGGAATTTACATGATTGGATAAATTTCACTTTTTCATGAGGTATTCTTCTCATTTTATAATACATTCTTAAGACTAGCAGCAGGGTATGACCAAAGAATCTCATTTAGTAAATGTTTATCATGGTGTTAACATCATGGAATACTTAGTAAAGTCTCATGAATATGATGTCACAGATTATGTGCTCTTCAGGACTGTCTTTACAAACTGGATGGGGTTGACATGCTGCATTCTCTCTAGTAGCCCCCTAAGAGGAAAGGAGCCAGTGTGTTAAATGAGCACTCAACTTGTTCATTGACAGCCAGTGTTGGGTTGTAATAGTAGACACTCATAAGTGAAGATGCCTTTTCTGAAAGGAAATCCTGAGAGTGGGAACCATGGGTGTTATTTCACCTGTCCCCACTAGATCCAAGGAATTTCTGAAAACAGGGCAGCTAACAATGGTTTAGTTCCCTACATGGTGCCATTCAATATTTGGAATGGAAAAGGACCATTGCTCCTATGTTCCAGTGGGGTCTATCTGCACCATAGATCTGAGCTTCCATCATTACAGAGATGATATTCCTGGAATTCTGTTGTCCTCTCACAAAGGATTGTCACTCCAGTCCCCCCAGGGAACCACAGAGCTTGGCTCAGTTCTGAGAATGAGTTTAGGGAGGTTTACTGCTTGCCCTCTGCCAAAGGACCTGCCTAACATTTCTAGGATCAGCCCATACTGGCTATGCACCATCTGTACTGCCCAGGAGTGGCTCCTGGTCAACAGTTAGAAAAAAAAGTAACCTGGGACAAATAGAAATGCACTCACTCATCAATATCATGGTCCTGGAGTGTAGACTCAGCCATAGAATAAGGTGCCCTAGGAGATGTTTTTTTCCTGAAGTCCAGTCAGGTTTCCTTCTTACCTAGAGCCTCCTGGATTATGCAGGTTTTTCTGATGGACCAGTGCTAACCTATGGGCTGATTTATCTCACAGACCACAAAATCCTCTTCCTCTTTCACATTTTAACTATATAGTGCAGGTTTGTGAATGTCAAAGTCATGGCATCTCCTCCAAGGAGTCACAATATTTGACTGGATAGACAAGCATACAAGAGAGCGAGAGAGGCTGCTGAAACTTGTCCTGTGGCTGTCCTTACAGCAGTCCCATAGGGAGGTGCAATTCACTCCCTAGACACCTGGTTCTCATTTCCTCAGCGCTCTGGTAAGGGCTGCCTCCAGACTCCCTATTTACTTCCTCCGGAAATGCCATTTCCCTCATGGTTGCACAAGATGCTGACAAATGATGGTTGGTTGATAAGACAAAACAAGACATGTACAACACAACAAGGAACATGGTGGGAAGAAGAGCAGAAATGTCACAAGTACCTGCATTACAAGTATTACAAGAAGTATTACAAGACATGGAAGAGAGTTGTGAAATTCTATCTTCTGAGAATGATACAGTTATTACAAACATGAACTTAGAAGGGCTGTGGTCACTTGCTCTGACCCTGAATAAGACTGTCAACAACTAGTCATAGATGGGAAGGTCTTTTGGAACCCTGCCCCTGATGAACTATTGGCTACTGACAGATTTTGGGAAGTGCATAGTTTTTGTCTTCAGTTGTGTACCGACCTGTTGGTGAACTCACTACTTTCATGGATGGTTCTAAATCTTTGGTTACACAAATGGATCTGAGAGTCACAAAACAAAACAAAAAGACAAGAATGCAGAAATTGATTTATAGAGAATAATAGAATTTGACAGGACCAGGAGACAGAAAAGAGAGGGGGAGTACTTAGAATGCATTATATACAAGCCTGAAATGATTAAAGAACAAATTTAATTAATGAAACCATTAATGAGATATTGCAGAGAGAGATCAGTACTTAAGAGCACTGGTGTCTCTTGTAGAGGACCTCAGTTTCTTTCCACACATTGAATGAAAATAAATCTTACGTTCAATGAGACTGAAAACTTTTGCTGGTCCTCACAAATGGAGTTAATAATACCACTCTGTGTTGGACACCTGATAAAGCAACTCCTGCATGAGAGAGACTAATTCTCCCTCTTCTAATGGTCATTAGTTGACTGTAGTTCTCTGCCTATACATGGAACACAATGAAGATACACCTTTTCACATTAATATGTTCACTAAGAGGGCATTGTTCAGGTCTTGTTTATTTCAGTGAAAAGTAAGTTAGACATTTCTTTGGCCCTTTCCAGGAGAAACTGTTGTCAAGACTTCCTGATATTCTATTTCTTACAATCTTTCTGTGCCTTCTTCTGTAATGTTCCCTGGGCCTTAGATGCAGGACCTCTGATGTACAAGTATCATTTGGAGCCTATCCATAATTCATGGATTTCTGCTGTTGGGTCCCATTGTGGTTTTCTGTGATGGCCTCCATTTGCTGTAAGGACTGGTTTTCTTGGTGAGGGTTTGATACTCTGAAACAATATACACACAAACAACATAAACAGACTGACTCAGCAGACAGTGCCTATATTTGTGTAAACACATGAACATATACATAATGGCAGTGAGAAGCAAATCAAAAGAGGTTGTCAACCTGAGAGTGGGAGGCATGTGAGACCTTGAAGGGAGTGTACCTAGGAGGAGCTAGAGGGCAGAAATAGAGAGGGAGAATGACATAATCCTATGTCAATTAAAAATGTATTTTAAGAAGAATTATAAGGATCATCCCCCTCAGCCACAATCGGCATTTCTTATCTCAGTTGACCCTATGGTAATTGCATCAGAGCTTGTTGATGTATATGAAATCAAAGAAATTGGCTTTCTATTTGATGGGGAAATCATATAAAGACAGGAAGGAGCAAATGACAGAAGGATGATTGACCTGATGAATGATGCCATGCATTTCTCTCATTTGGGTATAGCCATGGGAAGAGATTCATGGTAGATATCACTGCATATGTACATCATGGAAGAGGAAGAAGAAAGAATATAAGAGCCAAAATATTGGGGAAATGGTGCCAAATGTTATCTTCTGGGCATAACACAGCCATTGTAAATGTGAACTGTAGCTAGAGTTTTCCTGCCTTGCCCACAGTCAGGACAAATCTTTGTCACCCGCCAGTCCCACAGCCGCTCAGACCAACCAAGTAAACACAGAGACTTATATTGCTTACAAATTCTATGGCCATGGCAGGCTTCTTGCTAACTGTTCTTATAGCTTAAATTGATTCATTTCCACAAGTCTATACACTGCCACACGGCTCGTGGCTTACCTGCATTTTCACATGCTGCTTGTTAGGGTGGCAGCTGACAGTGACTCCTTCTGCCTTCCTGTTCTTTTATTTCTCCTCTCTGTTAGTCCTGCCTATACTTCTTGCCTAGCCATGGGCCAATCAGTGTTTTATTGATTGACCAATCAGCACAACTTGACATACAGACCATTCCACAGCACAGCCAAGTGCAGACCATCTCAGACACCTGCACTCAGGCCTGTGGTCCTAATCATTCCCTATGGGGACCTGCTGGGTAAAGTCAAGAGGAACCTGAGAACAGACTCCCACAGGACATACAGAACATACCACAGCAGTGAACTATGCAGACTGCCCTGGTCCTACAAAGACTGATCCTGTCAGTGATCAATTGTGCATCAGGTGTGGATTCATGTGGTTCTGCTCACAAGTTATTGACTAGTGATGAATTCTGGGTGGAGACTCTTGTCTTCAGCTGTGTACTCACCAGCGAGCCCATCACATGTCTTTAGTATGGCACCCATCAGCTTAAAATAACTGAGAAATAACAAGACAAAGAGACACAGAAAGGGGAGTGGGATTTATAGGAATGATATGTGAACTGCTACAGACAAGAAAGAAATAGGGTGGGAAGAGAATAATTGGAATACATTATATCCACATATGACATTGTGAAAGAATGCATGCATTTAATAAAAAAAGAAAAATAACTAGGACAAATGTAGAACTTGCTACAGAAAGAGAAGTGTTGTGAATGGATCTAATATCTTTGCTTCTCTCAAATTGCTGAAAAGAAATTTCATCTTTTCCCAGCTCCGCATGCCTTTCAGGTCAAAGTGATGATATTTAAAAGGTAAAGCTGTGAGGAAGTAGATCTGTGCCTGGAATGATGTTCTCTGAAGGGAAAGTCTTGGCTTCCATATGAATATCAATGATGCTTGATGCCTAACTCAATCCAATCCCAGACATCAATGTGGCCATGAGATTGTCATGTGTGTTAAAATTAAAACTCTCACACACTACTAGACTATAGGTTAAATGCTCTCAGAAGTCAGTCTCCTGACAGTACATTAGCCTGGCCTCTTTTTCTTAGTTAGAACTGTGGTTTCTATAAATTCTCATTGTGATTAGCTGCAAGTGTGCTTTTTGTCACATACCTTTTCACGTTTCCCAAATCCAGGTCTATATTCATTGTGGATTTTATAATTCTCTGAGAAACGTGCAAGCAATAGTTGAGGAAAGTTTTAAAGGGCAGATTCCAATTTAGAGCAGTTGAACATTCACACCCTCCAAGTCATGGTCCTGTAGCTAGGGATACAGTCTTGATACCCAAGGAAACTGGGATACAAACACCCATCAATCTCAGCCTCAACGCTTTGTAGGTAGCCAAGAAAGTGAGGCAAGATAGGTCGTGGATATATACTTCTGTTTTTCTGAAGGAATAAAGCAATAAAATGACTCTAAGCAACATTCTGTTATAGTCATAGATCAATGTCTTTCTATGCCATCAACAGAAAAGCTTCCTCCTGAAGGAGATGGAACTAATACAAGACCCAGAACTGGACAATGTGCATAGAGAGGCCCTGAAATCCTTAATAGAGTGTAGTCATCAAATCCCTCCCCTTTGGGTCCAAGGAACTCTAAGAGGAGAATGAAAGATTGGAAGAGCCAGAGGAGATGGAACAGACTAAGAAAACATTGCCATCTAGACTCAACAAACTAATGC
This sequence comes from Peromyscus leucopus, assembly GCF_004664715.2. NCBI lineage: Eukaryota > Metazoa > Chordata > Mammalia > Rodentia > Cricetidae > Peromyscus > Peromyscus leucopus. Next base: position 23,245 of record NW_023504679.1, on the reverse strand, counting down.
AAATATGGACTCTCGGAAACTGTGTCAGCATGCACAGGGCCTACACAGGTTTAAACCAGATCATGTCCCAGTTCTGGGAGGGGATGTGGACACAGTACCACATCTTTAACCCAGAAGATATTTAGAATTGATAACCACTTGCATAAGATAAGTTGTTTTTTTTCCAATGGAGTCTCACGGTATATTAACCACACATAAGGGGAGGCCCCATGCCAAGCAGTAGATTGGAAACACCAAGTACACTCAGTGGTATTTGGTATTTTCTGAGGTTTTATGTTATAATGTTTGTCTGGAGATTTTTTTTTTATCTTTCATGTCCTTTGCTTACATATTATGATTTCCTGTTTTCTCTTTTTTATATTTCTATGTGTGCAAAAATGTGTGTCTCTGTGTCACTATGTATTTTTTATACTTATTCTTTGGCACCTATTTCTGTTTATTTTAACGTATTATTGTTTGCTGTATTTATTTTTCTCAGCTTATTTTATTATACTTACTTTGTAAAGAACTTTTTTCCTAATGAGAGACACAAAAACAAGATATGGTGTGGGGTGGTTGGTGTGGGGTAGAGGAACTGCGAGAAGTTGGAGGGGAGAAAAATCATAATTAGAATAAACTGTATGACAAATGTCTATTTTCAATTTAAAATGAACAAAAGGTAAAGGATTATATGATAATTTAAATAAACTATTATCTATACTATCAAAACAAAAATCACAAGTCTCAGCTCTTTTTTGGTGCACACTTTTATTTATTTATGTTTATCTAATTAAGGAATGTTTTTATTCATTTTACATACCGATCACAGGACCCCTTCCCTTCCTTCCTCCTGCCCCTCAAGCTTCTCCCACCCAAACCATCCCCCATTCCCTCTTGTAACAAGTTAAGGACTCCCACGGGGAGTCAGCAGAGCCTAGTACTTTCAGTAGAGGCAGGTCCAAGCCCGTCCCCCTGTATCAAGGCTGTGCAAGTGTCCCACCATAGGCAGTATGCTTCAAAAAGCCAGCTTATGCACCAGGGATGGATCCTGATCCTATTACCAGGCAGCCCCTTAAGCAGGTCAAGCTACACAACTGTCTCACTTATGCAGAGGGATTAGTCCTGTCCCATGGAGGCTCCACAGCTATTGGCCTAAAGTTCATGAGTTCCCACTACGTTGGTTTAGTTGTTTCTGTAGATTTTCCCATCATGATCTTGATGCCCCTTGTACCCTTCTTCTCTCTCTTCTACTGAACTCCTGGAGCTCAGCCTGGTGTTTGGCTGTGGGTCTCTGCATCTACTTCCATCAATTACTGGATGAAGGTTCTATGATGATAATTAGGGTATTCACCAATCTGCTTACTGGGCTAAGCCAGTTCAGGCACCCTCTCCATTATTGATAGTAGGTGGCGTCATCCTTGTGAATTCCGAGGAGCTTCCCTAGCACCTGGTTTCACTCTATCCCCATGATAAGCCTCAGCTCTTGATGTGGATCTCCTTAGCAGAAAACAACCTGCATAGGTTTTTAACAAGCTCTGCCTTTTAACAGGGAATTCATATGGCTGTAAGGATCCTGCCTATGTTTCCTGCGAATCTGTCCATGACACAGTTATATGATAACAGCCCCTGTCCACTCATTGACACCACATTTCATGGGAGCATCCAGAGCTTTAAGCAATCATAGGTGAAGCATGTTGCCAAGGTAACCAGGTTCTCATCTGGCTACCACAAGGACAGCACAGACTTCATGGAGAATGAAGAAGGAGTCTTGGAAAAATGGAAGAAGATGCAGATTCAGCCCAATGCTGGATCTGAGGACAGGCCATGGTTGAGATCTTAATTAAGAATTTCAACTCAGAGCTCTGTTAACCTGTGCTCAGTATCATATTACTCAAGCAAAAAGTGGATCTGGAGTTGGAAGTCTTGTATAGCTTAGAGATAGTTTATTACGGACAATTGATTAACTTGAAAAAATTGTTCCATTAAAACTGAAGGGTAACTGGAGTGTTAGCAGAGATTTCAAGTTAGTTTCATCACTAGAAAAAATAAAATTCACCATTTTCATTCCTCAGCTGTCAATCTCTGAGACTGCTACTGTTGACACCATACTCCACTGGAATGTAGTTTTTCCCTTGGTGTGGTCAACAAGGGGCATCTCAAAATCCAAAGGCACATTATCCTCTCTAATTCTCAAGTCTAAAAACTTCATCCAACATTGTTCATTGGTTGTCCTTGTCTTTTTTACATATACTACCATGTAAGATATTACTATCTTTGGAGTTTATCTTTAATTATGAGAAACAAGTAATAGAAAACTCTTATAAAAGGATTCTTTCATGAAATTTCACCTTCATGTGGCACAACAATGATATAAAGATAATCTTAATGTTTCATGGTGAAACCCAGGATTCAGAACAGCTCACCTGATTCAGAAAAGAGGTTAAGTCCTCATTAACCCCTCATTGAGATATGCAAGTATGTGTAAAGATTTTTCCTTAGCCCCAACAAACAGAACCATCTAGGCTCCCATCTCCCATATTACAATGAAATCCCCAAAACAGTGAACATAAAATCATTGCTGGAGATGAACAGCTCCATTCCTACAAATCAGCTCTTGTGATGCCTGGTCTGTGGCCCTTGAAATCCATATATCATTGGGAATTAATTACTATCACAAGGGCCTAACTTCATTGTAGGGGAAAGCACTGGGTGCTTGTGAAATTTGCATCATTGTAATAATGTATTAAGGGCACATTACATCTTCTATTTTCTTAGGTGCCCGGCAAAGTTATTTGTCTTAGTTTCCAAAGGGAACTCAAGGCCCACTCTGGAAGGAGGGTGTGCTCTGTGATGGACAGCTCGAACTTAGGGCAACCAATGTTGGTATGACTTAGAACCAAATTAATGTGACATACTGTTGTGACTTCTACTTAAAATATTTAGTGTTGCCCAAAACAGTGAAATTTTGCCAAAATATTCATTATTTGACTCTCTCCTGTTAAACAAGAGACCTTCAGAGAGTGCTTGCAATCAGGTATAGAAATTCCAAAGTCAAGATTAGAAATTTTTCAGGAGAATACAAAGGCCAGCTGTGGTGGCTCGTCTTGGCTAATAATTTGACTGGGTCTTGAATCAACTAAGAAAAAAGCAGATGAGAACATCTATGGGGATATTTTTCAGAATTTTTAAATGTAGTCATTTAATATTACATATACTGGTGTTTTTCCTTCAATGTACATCTATCCTGGTGTCTGTGGAGGGAAGACATGGGCATCAGATGCACTAGGACTCTTGCTAAGGGTGGTAAGATAATTAAAATGGTTGCTGGAGACTGAAACAGTATGCTCTGGAAGAGCAGCCAATGCTTTTAACCACTGAGGCAAATTCTCCAGCCCTTGACCTGGTTTTTGAACTGTGGGAATATACTATAGGTATAAGTAGCAACTTCCCATGGCAGCCTGAAAAAAAAGGTGGCTATGAGGCAAACTGAGAGAGTGAATATGGTTGGAGAATGTCGTAGGACATGGCCTCTGATTCAGTGAAAATCAAGGCCCCAAAAGAATAATTCAGCCTGAGTCATACACTGTCATACCTGTGTGGAATCCATAAACCTCTGGTGTCTGGAGATTCTGGAAGTTACAACCATACATACCTTAGAGAAGGAAATTCAAGGTTTAGGGCAAGAAAGCTGAACATCAGGACAAAAACTACATTAATGATCCTTTTTATGACAGATAATATGAAGATCTATACCAGTGTTTCCATCATACAAGTACTGTCTTGTTAGAGAGCAGTGGTACCTGTAGCTCATGATGATAGAGGAAAGGGCACTCAGCGGTCCCCCACCAACCCTGCCCTAAAGATGGAAAGGGTCCTCTTCTCAGGAGTCCCCATCACAGTCCAGTAACAGCTGATGTTGCCTCTTTCTATAACTCTACAGTGCACTGAACCTGTCAGCAAATTGGTGACTGTGAAGGGACTGGAACCCTCCAGTGCTGATCACAGTACAGTCTTGGAAGATTTATTCTGTCCCATGAAGGAGAATACATCATAAGTATTCTTGCACCCTGAATGCACATCAAGTCCATAGACACACAGAATGTTGATCCTGGGCCAAAAAAAAATGTTGACCCACATGAGCTCATGCAGGTGTTCCACTTACTGCAAGAATAAAAGCACAGGTGTGGTCAATGGCCAGCAACACCCTGCAGCTTCTGGTCATAGGTGAGGAAGTTCTAACCCTGAACCAATTATTTCAAGACCTGTAGGTCTTTTCAGTAGCTGTGTACTGAGGAGAGCCACAGATGAAATGTGACTGAACAGAGCTGAGTTCTCCTCTGTCAGAGTGTGAGATAAGGGGAGCCATGCATCAGAGGATCGGAAAGGGAAGATGTAGGGTAACAATGAACTCACTGCTCATCCTCCCAAGAAGGGTATCCAGGAATTCATCCCTACTGGCCAAGAAATGATCTGTTCTGGGCTATTTGAGAGACTGACAATCCAATGTCTCTCTGATTGCAAAGATGGAAAAACTGATGTCCCCGTGTTCTCTGGACAAAAGCCTAGACAGGGTTCTCTAAGTATGACTTCCATTGGGCACTGTGAGCAGCTGGGGGTGGCAAAAACAGAATAATGCATACAGCTATATTGTTCTCTCTGCCCCCAGTAAGCTGCTGAACAATCTATCACAGAAGATGAGTCCAGCAGGTACAGTCAGAAGTCTACACTTGACACAGGAGCCGCTGGAGGATTCCAGGAGGTGATAAGCATAGTAAGGGTTGGATTCCTGGACGGAGAAAGTTGAAGAGCAGAGTGATGGGAGTGGGCGAGTGATAAGAGACACAGAACACAAGTCCTCAGAGGCTGGCAGTGGTGAAATTTTAGCTGAGAACAATATAGGAAGGTCTTTGAACACCCTTCCCTCCCACTCATCTCTCTGTACAGCCTTCTCTGTCAGTGCAGCCAGGCCTGATGATGTCCTTAGGAAAGAACAGGACCGTGATCATTCCATCATGAAGCTGGGTGGAAATTTCTTCCCATCTAGTGATAGACTAAAAATCATGAACTAAATATTAGCAGGAAATACATCCTGGCATGTAGATGGAGTGATAGAATCATCAACACGAGCTTATTCCAGAAAACAAGGTTGGGTTAAAAATGTAAAATTTCAAACTCAAGTGTGCATCCATGTTCATATGTGACAGGGTGTGGGTGGGTGTTCTTCATTCACAGGTAATAAATAATGGGAAATGCGTTCCCTCAAATTGAAAAAAAAAAATCTGATCAAAAGTCAATATTCAAAATCTGAACATACTCAGAAAAGAATATAAATCACTTACTGCCCAAACAGAAAAACACCAGATAGATACATTGTGACTGCAGAGGGAGTCAAACAAGCACACAGCCTGCCACTTAGACTCTGCCCAGTACTGAGGTGGACTCGAGACAGAGACTCTCCTGCATTCCACCATGAGCTGTTTGTGAAAAGCAACAGGAGCCATCCTCAGCAGGGCAAACTCTGATGGACACACAGGTTTACAGGACTCACCCAGCAGAGTCTATCTATCTATGTGGTCAGTGGTTGTGGTCCATGTGGAGTGCTGTGGGTGGAGGCCATGGATCAAGGCTGGAGAAGAATCATGACCCTACATCCTGGGGAGTTCATATCCACCAGCAAACAAGATGCCTCTGCTGGAACTCTATATCTGACTGTCTGTGTCAGAGAGGCCGGATGAGATGCTATGTGTGGCTGTCAGTCATCTGAGGCAAGTTCACCACCTGGAGCTCATCTCACCATGTCAAGTGTCAGTTGTTGGTTTCACACAGGTCCATGGAGGACACAGGTCCCTCCAGGGAGGATTTTGGCTTGTGCGGGAGCAGGGGAGATGATTTCTGGTGAACTGACTGACTTTTGCTTCAAAAAGGCTCTTTTTATTGTTATACAGTTTACACTTTAGCAAGTCAATTTCCCCATGCCAAAATCTCTTATCTGAATCTCCCCAAAGGAGACAAAAGTCAAAGCAATTCTCAGTCCCAGGACCTGTCTAATTTCTGAGAACTCACAACCTAGTTATGCATAGGTTTGAACCTTTCAGGAAGAACTCAGATAAGATTTACATACTTCAAACAGAGGGCAAGCCTGGCAGTAGTGGCACACGCCTTTAATCCCAGCACTGGGGAGGCAGAGCCAGGTGGATCTCTGTGAGTTCAAGGCCAGCCTGGGCTACCAAGTGAGTTCCAGGAAAGGCGCAAAGCTACCCTGCCTCGAAAAACTAAAGAAAGAAGGAAGGAAGGAAGGAAGGAAGGAAGGAAGGAAGGAAGGAAGGAAGGAAGGAAGAAAGAAAGAAAGAAAGAAAGACCAAACAAAGGGTAATAGACAGAAAGGTAAGGATCACAAAATGCACATCAAAGCCAAGGCATTAAACTCCACACTACAAGCCAGTTGTAAGGCTCTTCAGTAACTTCCACTACATAACCAGGAGTGGGCAGCACCTATTTTCACTGACAATGATGCCTGTTGAGAGGTAGATGTGAATAAGCTCACAGCAGTCAGTAAAACATTGACTGGTTCAAATGGCATGCCTCATCACTTATTCTCAGGTGAGGAAAAACAGCAGCCTATAAAATCAATACTAAAGAGACACTATAGCCATGTGAAATGCTGCACATGAAAACTCACAGGGGTGCAAAAGACACAGGGGCTGGGATAGGAATATTCCCGTTAGAAACGGGGAAGAAAGAATAATTGAAGACAAGCATAAAAATGTATATAATAAAATATGTGTGACATATCCGCAGTGTGGGAGCTTTATAGTAAATATATTATCATTATTTCTTTGAAGATAATCACATGCATAAAATATATTTGATCGTGTTCACCACATACTCTAGGGGACCATTTCTTTCCTTTGATGTGATAGGACCTGATATAGCCCAGGCTGACCCCAAACTCATTGCATAGTAAGAGTTTCCTTAAACTCCTATTAATCTTAGCTCTACCTCCTGAATGATGTAGTCAAAGACTTGAACCACAACATCAGATTTATGCAGTACTTGGGATTAAACCCAGATACCTAAGAATATCACAAAAGCACTCAACCAATTGAGGATTTTTCTGATTTTGTAAAGGACATATACAGCAGACTTACAAAAAGGGGATTATTCATATTTACATTGATACAAAAAGGAAATTACGAATGTCTTGGTCTCAGCATCAAAAGAAGGAAATACTGAATGACCTCTATGTCATTCTACATATGACAAATAGGAGATGTGTGTGCCTGAACTCATCTTTGAAGTGATGCTAAGTTAGAGAATTTTCCCCATGTGACACATTCCTAGCATGGGATCATTACTGAAGAGGAGGCTGAAAAATTTTAAGACCCACACATGATGGATGATGACAATAAACTCTTTCTGGACACTGCAGAACAGTCGAACATCTGAGATCACAGTGGTTGTGATGACATCTACAAGCCCATGTAAGCTCAATGCAGAACAAATCCAGTAGATGGGAGATGGGCACAAAGTCCACCACAGATGAAGAGCTATTGGCATCTGAAACCTACTGGGAGAGGAGAGATCAGTTTTCTTTAATGGTGTGGCCCCTGGATATATGACCAAGACTATGGGAAGCACAAATTGAGCTGCATGGGAGGAAAAGAACAGAAAGTTAGGTGTGTAACAAAGGGCAGTGGATTTTCAACAACTAATGGGTCACAGAAGGAATCAAAGAGACAATCAGGTCAGTGAGGAGGAACCAGCAAGGGGAGGGTGAGAAGGTGGATTCCATCAAAACACAATACACACTGATATGACATTTTGAAACACTTAAGGTATTGAATCCATTGCTGGGTTTTGTGTCTCACATCTTTGATCCAAACATTTAGAAAGCAGAAGCAGAAGGATTTCTGTGAGTTTCCAGCCTAACCTGGCCTACATAACCAGCTCAAGAATAGCCAGGGATCCACTGAGAGAGCCTGTCTCAAATCAACAACAAAATAATTAAACCTATAAGTATATGAAAAAGAAAGATGCAAAAAAAAAATAAAGTAAGGTCAGAAATTTGCAATTATAGGATAAGGTGGGTGTGTCTCAGGGATGGAGTATGGATCAAGGGTAGTAGAATACGGACCTTCCTGTCATCAGTCCCTAGTACCAAAAGGAAAAGCAAAGAAAATATTTTTACTCAGCACCCACTCTTCAACTAGATGGCCGAACAGACACCAACATACAGATTTTGGCAAGGTCCTGAAGAGCTAGACCGTGACTCTAGAGGTCCTGCCCAAAGAATGACTCCATCAGAGAATGTCAAGGCTGAGGTCCAAGACAAGGAAGGCATCCCACCTGACCAGCAGCAGCTGGTGTTAGCTGCCAGCAGATAGAACACAGCTGCACCCTGGCCCACAAGCAAGGTCCAGAAAGAGTCCCACTCTTCACCTGGTGCTGTGCCTGTGTGGTGGCCTCATAGAGCCATCCCTTTGCCAATTTCTCCAGAAACACAACTGTGAAAAAGCCATGTACTGCTGCCCACAAGTGCTGCCCACACCTGCACCCCTGTGTGGTCAAATTCCTCAAGAAGAAGGGTGGCCACACCAACAACCTGTGCCCCAAGAAAGTCAAATAATGCTGGGACCTTGTTTGGCCCAGGACTCCTGGGACACAATGAATATTTTTTGCCTGCAGGAGAAGGACTAAGGAAAGTGATGATGCTAAGATTGGGCTAGTGACATGGACCAGCGTATGAGTGCTGCTGCCAACCTTCAGCCCTGACTCTGATCCACATTATGCAAAGAGAACACTGCCTTCTGTAGGTGTCCTCTGACCTCCATGCATGTGCTGTGACACATGTGAATATACACACATGAAGGAAAAAGTAAGTGTAATTTATTATTATTATTAAATAAGTGTAATTTAAAGAAATAAGTGTAAATAAACAAGTGTAATTTAAAGTTGTAATGGAAAGTACACACATCAAAAAAGAACAAACAACCAGAAATAGTGGTGCACATTTGTAACCAGCACTTGAGACTATGAGGAAGAGGATTATGAATTTTATTCCATGCAAATGGACACAGCAAGACCCTTCACACAAACCTTTGAACATTTCAAATACTAAAAAGTATTTCACATTAAAAAAATTGAAATAAAGAAAGCCCACATCTAAATTTGTGTTTCATGTGTGTAATAGTCATACATGTGTTTTTATGTGTAATATTTATACAGTTCCATCCAGGTGGAACTGACAAAGATTAGGACAGATGAGACAGACACTGATGAGAATATGGAAATGTCATCATGAAAAACTGACTAAGTCTACTACCTGAACTAGCCACAGCCTTGGGGAAGTCAGAGCCTGGGCCTGAGGAGGGCACTTCCCCTTCCTGTGGGGCTGCTGAAGTACAACCATGTCATAGGGAGTGTCCAGCCTCCAGAGACCACACCCTGTGTCTCCTGTCCCTCCAGACAGTCTCTGTAGCTCTGCCCATGAGCACAGCTGCAGCTTCCAGGAGGAGATGCCATGACCTTCACCTTCACAGCCCTGCTCTGTCTGGGTGAGATGTGCACAGGGGAGGGGATACTGTGGTCTAGGGTTGATGCTGCCCCACAGCCCAGCACTGGCCCATCAGGAAACCCCAGGGTCTCAGGAGGTTCTGCAGAGGGAGGACCTGCTCAAGCTTCAGGGACAAACCTCTCACAGGGAACTCTCTTCCAGGACTGACTCTGGGCCTGGGACCCCAGTGCTGGCAGGTGAGTGAGTGTCTGCAGATGTCCTGACCTTCACTTCTCATCATTCCTGCAGCCATGCCTGGGCAGTGAGGATGGAGAACAACACATGTGTGCTGACCCTGGGGATGGCTGGAGGGTTGGGGTTGGAGCTGCAATCTGAGGCTGGCTGCCCTGGGTCCTAGCTGCTCTTTTCCTTGTAGGGGCCCTCCCTAAGCCTGTCCTCACAGTACAGCCAGACTCTGTGGTCTACAAGCAGACTACAGTGACCTTCTTGTGTGAGGGGACCACAGGAGCCAAAGCATACAGACTCTATAAAGGACAACAATGGCAAACAGAGCATCCACAGAATCCTAAGAACAAGGCTGAATTCTCAATCTCAAAAATAGCCCATCACCAAGCAGGACGATATCAATGTCAATATCAGACTCGTGATGGATGGTCAGAGTACAGTGACGCCCTGGAGCTGGTGGTGACAGGTGAGAGAAGCACAAGGTCCCCAGCCTCAGGCTTCACTGTCAAGAAGTGAGTCTGTTCTTAAGGGTGCCTTCCCCACCTCACAGCCCTGGAGGATAATGAGACCTGATACATTTAACTGATTCCTTTTCTCTCCTAGGAGTCTACAGTAAACCCAGCCTGTCAGCCCAGCCCAGCCCTGTGGTGACTGAAGGAGGAATGTCACCCTCCAGTGTGTCTCAGGCAGTCATATCACAGGTTTGTTCTGATGAAGGAAGGACCACAGAAGCTCTCCTGGACACTGGACTCACAGTATAACTACTCTACTAGACAGTTCCAGGCCCTGTTCTCTGTGGGCCCTGTGACCTCCAGACAAAGGTGGACATTCAGATGCTACAGCTTTAACAGGAACAGACCACAGGTGTGGTCAGAACCTAGTGACCCCCTGGAGCTCCTGGTCTCAGGTGAGGAACCCCAGCCTTTCCCTAGAATGATGCTGAAATGATACAGGTGCTCAGGGAGGCCTTGGTGTGTGGTGTGTGTGAGGAGCCAGGGCTCCTGAGCCATTGACACAGAGCATGGTAGAGAGTGGGACACAAGATACAGAATCCAAGGCAGAGAGTGACAGCAAAGCCCAGGAGGTCCAGGACAGAGATGAATCCTTATGGGCCTTCTGTTACTCTGGATCAGCTCATGTACCATCCACAACAGCTCAGGGAACCCCACAGAAGAGAGGGAGGAAGGGTTGCAGGAGCCAGAGCACTCAGGACATCAGGAGAACATGGACCACACAATCAACTAAGCAGGGATCATGAGGGCTCACTGAGACTGAAGCAGCAACCATGGAGCCTGCATGGGTCTGCCCTAGGCCTGACTAGCATGCACACATGCTGTGGTGGTTTACCTTGGGTTCTTTTTTATTTTGTTTCTTTTTTAGAGTTTCACTGTGTAGCCCTGTATGTCCTGGACCTCACTCTGTAGACCAGGCTGCCTTGAACTCACAGAGATCTCCCTGCATCTGTCTCCTGAGTGCTGGGATCAAAGGCATGCACTAGCACGGCCTGACTAGTTTGGGTTTTTGTTAGACTCATAACAATAGGAATGGGGATGTCTCTGACACTTTTGCCTGCATGTGGAATCTTTTCCTCCTACTGGGTTGCCTTGTAGAGCCTTAATATGAGGGTGTGTGCCTAGTCTTGTTGCATGTTGTTATGCCTTGTTCTGTTAATATTATTGGGAAGCCTTCTCTAATCTGAAAGGACACAAAGGAGCAGTGGATCTCGGGGACAGGGGTGGCAAGGAGGCTGTTGTCAGGATGTATTATATAACAGAAGAATAAATTGAAAAGATAATAACAGTGCCATCCACAGTGAGATTTTCTCTGTGCCACTGCCAAACATACCCAACTCCTTCTCTCCTACTTCCTTACAGGGACCCTCCACAAACCCACCATCAAGGCTGAGCCAAGCTCTATGGTCTCTTCAGGGAGTGCTGTGACCATCTGGTGTCAGGGGACCCTGGATGCAGAAATATGTGTTCTGCATAAAGAGGGAAGCCAAAAACCCTGGGGCACACAGACCCCAGAGAAGCCTGAGAACAAGGCCAAGTTCTCCATCCCTTCTGTGACACAGCAACATGGGGGACAATATCGCTGTTACTGTTACAGCTCAGCTGGCTGGTCAGAGCCAGTGACACCCTGGAGATTGTGGTGACAGGTGAGGGGACAGTCAGGGTCTCAGCCCCAGGCTCTGCTCTCAGGAGTATTCCCCTCCCACAGCCTAGCCCTGGAGAACACTGTGGCTGTGTGAGTCCATGAAACAGTCTGCCTCCTTCTCTCCTAGGAATCTACTACCATAATAAACCCAGCCTGACAGCCCTGCCCAGCCCTGTGGTGACTTTAGGAGGAACATGACCCTCCAGTGTGTCTCATAGCAGGGATATGACAAGTTCATTCTCACCAAGGATGACCAGAAGTTCCTCAGCTCTCTGAACTCACAGTATATACACAGTATTAGCAGTACCAAGCCTTGTTCTCTATAGATCATGTAACACCAGACCACAGAGGGACATTCAGATGTTATGGTTACTACAACCATACTCCACACTGGTGGTCAGTACCCAGTGAGCCCCTGGAAATACACATCTCAGGTGAGTCAGCCCACCACTGACCAATGTTTTTTGACACCCTAAGCCCTTTGCCATGGACCTGTCCCCCTGGGTAGTTGTGGTGGAGAGTGGTAGAGGAAGAGCCTGGTGGCTGAGCCAGAGCCCCACTCCTGGGGAGAAGCAGTGACATGTGCAGGGCAGGATGGGAGGGGATCAGTGTTTGGTAAAAACCAGCTCCTCAATCACTAGCCTGACACCTTCCCTCTAGGCCTGTCCAAGAAGCCGTCCTTGCTGACTCACCAAGGCCAGATCCTGGACCCTGGGAAGAGCCTCACCCTGCAGTGTTGCTCTGACATCAACTATGACAGATTTGCTCTGTACAAGTTAGGGGGAGCTGTCTTCACCCAGCATGAGTCCAGTGGACCCAGAGTGGCCTCTCCTTGGCCAACTTCACACTGGGCCCTGTGAGCAGCTCTACTGGAGGCCAATACAGATGCTATGGTGCACACAACCTCTCCTCTGAGTGGTCAGCCTCCAGTGACCCCTGGACATCCTGATCACAGGTGAGAACTAAAAAGTTTCCCTTGGATACCTAATTTCTGCATGGTGGAGTTAAGGAGGTAATAGCTGGGATGAAGGACAAGGATATTATTATTCAGGAACAGATGCAGAGACAGGAGCAGGACAGGGGTCAGGGAGAGACAAGAGAAACCCAGGTTCTCATGGCAGATCCAGGTAAAGTGTCATCTCAGAACAATAGAGGCAGCCTCTCATCCTCCCTCTTCTCTTTAGGACAGCTTCCCTTCAGTCCTTCCCTCTCAGTGAAGCCTAACTCCACAGTACACTCTGGAGACAACGTGACCCTGCTGTGTCAGTCAACAGACCAGGTGGACACTTTCATTCTGTCCAAGGAGGGAGCAGCCCAACAACCCCAGAGACTAAAATCAAAGTTCAAGCTTGGGACTTCCAGGCAGAATTCTCCATGAGTGTTGTGACCTCTGCCCTCTCAGGCACCTACAGGTGCTATGGATCTCAAGACTCATCTCCCTACCTCTTGTCACATGCAGTGCCCCTGTGGAGCTCACTGTCTCAGGTGAGGTGACCCTGAACTCTCAGGTGATTTACAATCCAAACTGTAAGAGAGCCCTTGACTTGGATGGGATTAAGGGCCAATAGGAAGCATTAGTCAGAAGGCACTTTCCTTCTAAGAAGTAGATCCAAGCAGGGTTGCCTCAAGTAATGTCCACTCCACCCTCTATTGCAATCTAGGTTTGTGGTAGACAGCATGAGGATCTTGGGGAGGTTACAGGACAAAGGTAAGACAGTGAGCAGAGACACGTCCCTGGGTAAGCATCTAACTCTCACCCTCCTCTTGTTCTGTTTCCTAGGACCTACTGGAGCCTCCAGACCACCCCCATCAAGACCCATGCCAAGAGCCGGTAAGTATAACACACCTCAGTGCAGGACGTAGGCTCCCACCACAGGCTAGCCCATTGAGGTGCTCATTTCTCTGTCTATTCACTTTGTGAGTGTCAGAAGCAAATAGAGATCCCAACAGAGACCCTAGAAGCCCAGGAATTGAGGTTGGAATACAGAAGTTGGCATCCAGAAAGAGATGTTTTGGCTCAGTCTGGAGGATGGGGCAGGTGGGTGAGGTGGAGAGGAGGGATCCCAGACATTTGCCTCACCATCCTGCCTCTAAGGCCCTGCGAACAAACCTCTCACAAGCATGGATGGAGTGAGGTTCCAGAGCGATAATAAGGACTCTGCTAGAAGATGGGACCAAGTGGGCAATAGTTAATTATGGGCTTGATACACAGCTGACTCTGGAGATGCTAACTTGGACCAGCCTTTCCCTTTCTGGATAGACTGCTCTTTTCCTGAGTAAAAAGGAGAGAAGCCTGGCCCACATTTCTTTCAATGTTGGCCTTGGCTGTGACCTCTCCTGACAGGAAACCTTCAGAACTTGATTCTGCAGTGGGTCTGTACCACAGTGGTGGTGACATGTGCAAGGGTGAGTCACAGGGCCAGCCAGGGTATTCAGGCTCCTCCCCTCCAGCTCAGGAAGCTCAGCTCAGGTGGAGAGAAAAAAGCTGGAAGAGTCCCTGAGTTCAGCTCCCAGCTCTGCCACTTCCAGTCAGGTGATCCTCATGAGGCCAGTGAACTGTGGGGACAGAAAAAGAGACAATTCCTTGTTGCATGATTGTGAGGATGGGAGATGATGAGTGCAAAGACCCAGCATGGTCTGTCACACAGTAGGTACTCAGTTCAGCAGCAACATTCCCACTCATGACGTCACTTGTGTCTCAGGACTGGAAGGGTACCTGAAGGCTCTGGTCGGAGTCTCTGTGGCCTTCCTCCTGTTCCTCTTCATCCTCATCTTCCTCCTTCTCCGACGAAGGCATCAGGGAAAATTCAGGAAGGATGGTGAGTAGGGTGTGGGTGACCTGGGTCTCAGGATCCCCTGTGAAGAGCCAAGCAGGGGATCAGGACACCAGCCCCAGGGAAGCCTCAAATGGGCTGGGTAGTTTAGAAAACTTGCAGATCTCAGATCAGAAAGAACATGATCTCAGAACCTGTGCAATGTCAGGTGTTCTGTGAGCTTCACCATGTCCTGGGACATTTGCTCACTCACCCATGATGTAAAGGTTCCCTTCCTTCCTTTTCCTTCCCTGTACATGCCTGGGGGAGGGGAAGCTGAGACTCTTCTCTCTCTTGCAGCCCAGAAAGATACAGAATTGCAAATTCCTACAGGAGCTGCAGAGCCTGTAACCAGAGACAGAGGCTCCCAGAAGAGGTAACTCATGACCAGAGACATAGACCCCCATCTTCCTGACACACCTCACTGACAACTGACATCTTCTTGTCTCTCCAGATCCAATCCAGCTGCTGCCACCCAGGAAGAAAGCCTTTGTGAGATAAAGAGGGTCCTGGGGAGGGAGATGTCTGAGGACTCAGCATTGCAGGGGTGGTGGAGAGGCTCTGGGGTCTTTGCTATTTGGGTCTGAACTTCTCACTATAGACCCTGGATATCACAACACTCCCTGATTCTCTGTCCGCACCTGGGGCAATGTAGGAAACCAGGGGTCAGAGTCATCCCTAGACTCTGGTCAGGAGACATTCTGTTTGTTCTTCTGACAGACACTTCAGTGAAGGACACACAGCCTGAGGATGGTGCCAAGCTGGACAGTTGGGTGAGGTTTCTGTCCCTATCTGCAGTGCTAAGAATTTAGGGCCCAGTTTAGTCCAGAGAGCCTTTTTTGTTCTTCTCTTGGCCCTCAGAAGCAACCAAAGCTGACCCTTCCCTCTCTTCTGCAAGTACAACCTGCCTCACTCTCTCCTGGTTTTCCCGGGATCATGTGTCTCATTGATCCTGTCCCCTTTCTGGCTCCTTGGCATCTGTCTGATTGTCTTCTGAGGGGCAGCCTGGAAGGAAAGCCCACAGAAATATTTATGGAACTAGCAGCTGTAGGCAGGAACCAAAGGGACTTGGGCAGAAACGTGGGGTTTTGTATTGTGTGTGTGGATGTTTTACAAGCATGTATGTCTCTGCACCACATGCCTGCATGGTGCTCCAGGGGCCAGAAGAGAGTGCCATATACCCTGGAATGAGAGTTACATATGAATGCAGGTTGCCTTGTGGGTTCTGGGAACCAAACCTGGATCCTCTGCAGTAGTAGCTCAGTACTCTTAATCACAGAGCCATCTCTCCAGCCCCCAGAAATGTGTTTTCAGGAAGATGGACTGTGTGAGTACAGCCAAGACAGCAAGGTTTAGAATGTCAGGATAAGAGGCCAGAACTGTAGGAAGGAAGCCCCAGAAGATCCCATCAGGGATGCTGTCATCTAAATGGGTCACTCTGGCCATGCTGTGGAAAACTGGCCAGAGATACCCAGGGGAACAGGGAGACACTGTCTGTCCCTCACTACTTCCCTGCTACAGAGACCAGCTGAGGAAGACCCCCAGGGAGAGACATATGCCCAGGTGAAAGGCTCCAGGCTCAGGAGGGCAGGAGCTGTCCTTCCTTCTGTCATGTCAGGAGAAGTCCTGGACACCAAAGATGGACAAGCAGAAGATGACAGAGAGATGGACAGTCAGGTGAGTCCTGTCCTCCCCAGGACTTCAGCATCCCCCAAGCCAAGCATAACCTTCCTCTCACTCTCTCCCACTCCAGGCTGCTGAATCTGAGGAGCCCCAGGATGTGACCTATGTTCAACTGTGCATCAGGTCACTCAGACAGGGGACAGCTGCACCTCCTCCCTCCCAGGCAGGGGAGGCCCCAGAGGAGTCCACTGTATATGCTGCTCTGGCAGTCACTCAACAGGGCTCTGTTCCCAGTAACAAGGAGCAATGACCCTCTGCCTGCTGGGAGACCTAACAGAGACCTCCAAGGGGTTCTGTGAACTTTTGGGAACCATGACTGCATTTTAACTAACATCATACATTTTGGAAATAAAGCAGATTTCTCAATAAACACATGAAATGAGAAACTAAATAGAAGGAAATGGTTTCACACTGAGTACTAATTTTAATGACATCACTCATCAAAGCTGTGAAATGAGAAAATTTACAGGCTTGGTTGCACAGATCCATAATCCCAACCCCTGGGAGGCTGAGGCAGGAGAATTGCCTTTGTTTTGTGGTTATCTTGGCATACCTACTGAATTTCATGACAGCCTGAGCTGCAGAGTGAGACATGTTTCACACATTAACCACCAAAGGCCAGGGTGGAGGTACACACCTGAAATCCCAGCAACTTTGAAGGTGTGGACAGGAGGATCAAGAAGTCAAGGTCATCTTCACCTTCATAGCACAGGAGTAAGAGGCCAGCCTGGAACACATGTGACACTGTTTTAAAATAAATAAGCCAGGCATGGTGGCGCAAGCCTTCAATCTCAGCACTTTAGGAGGTAGAGACAGGCAGGTCTCTCTGAGTCTGAGGCCAGCTAGTCTAATAGTGAGTTTCTAATTATCCAGAGCTACATAGAGAAACCATGTCTCAAAGAATAAGTAAATAAAATAGGGCCAGTGAGATGGCTTGGCCAGTAAAGGTACTTGCCACCAAGCCTGACATCCTAAGTTCAATCAGCAGGAATGGGGAAGGAGAAAACTGACTCCCACAACTTGTTCTCTGACCTCCACCTAAGTCCTTGGTGTCCTCCCCACACCCAAGAAATAAATAAAACAATTTAAAAATAAACTAATAATCATAAATGAAAGCTGGGTATGGCGGTGTAGGCCTGTGATCCCAACAAGGCTGGCCTCCAACCTGCTGTCCTTCTGCCTCGGTTCCCATATGTACAACATATATTCACTTTATTTTCTTAAAGGTTTATTGTGTTTTATCTATGTGTATGTATATGTGTTTGTGTGTTTTTATGCTGTGTGTATACAGATGCCCTAGTAGGCCAGAGTGGACATTGGAGCTGGAGTTATAGATGTTTGTGAGCTACATGCTGTGGGTGCTGGAAACTGAACTCAGGTCCTCAGCAAGAGCAGTGCATGTTCCTAACCACAGAGCCACCTTTCCAGCCTCCCTACATTCACTAAAAATGTAATAACAGCAGAGCACTATGAACAATTTTATACCAACAAATTAAGAGCTGTACATAAAATGGACAGATCTTTTGATGTCAATAAGTTATCTCATTGCTCAATAAATAAAAAATCTGAGTGACTTCCCACACATTGAACACAATGTCACTAGAAAAGATCCCCTTTGGAAATTCACTTTCTGGAAGCTGGTGATTTTTTTCCAAGTGTTTGTGTGTTTGAAATGAAGACATTCTGAAACTAAAGAAAGAGGAAATATAGCCCAACATAGTAGTATCAGACCAAAAAAATTTTATTAACAAAACCTGACAAAGAAAACCTAGAAAGAAAGTTCTTTCACATCAGACCAGATGTGACCCCTTAAAAAAATAATGAGCCAACAACCAGGGAGGCTTCATGAGACTGACTGAGACCCCCTGCATATATATTACAGTTGTGTAACTTGGTCTTATGGGACTTCTAACAGTGAGTGCAGGGCTATCCCTGACTCTTTGCCTACTTTTGGGATCCATTCTTCCTACTGGATTGCCTCATCTAGCATTAATAGAAGAGGAGGTACCTAGTCTCACTGCAACTTTATATGCAATGGCTGGCTGATATCCATGGGAGGCCCTCCATTTTCAGAAGAGAAACAGGAGGAGGAGGTTAACAATTTGAGAGTGGGAGGCATGTGAGACCTTGGTGGAAGGGTATTTTGAGGGGGGACTAGAGTGCTATGGAATGTCATTCTGAATGCTGTGCATGTGTGTTGCTCTGATTGGTTGATAAATAAAATGCTGATTGGCCAGTAGCCAGGCAGGAAGTATAAGCAGGATGAGTAGACAAGGAGAATGCTGGGAAGAGGAAGAACAGAGTCAGGAGTCACCAGCCAGACACAGAGGAAGCAAGATGACAAGGTCAAATTAAAAAAATTACCAAGCCACATGGCTAAAAATAAGTAAGAATTATTAGTTAATATAAGTGTAAGAGCTAGTCAGTAATAAGCCTGAGCTAATGGCTGAGCCATTATAATTAATATAAGCTTCTGAGTGATTATTTTATAAAAGGTTGTGGGACCATGGGTGAGAGATTTGTCCTGATCATGGGACAGGCAGGACACAGAAAAACTTCCAACTACATTTGGTGTACTAATGCTGGACTCTCGAATTTCCATAAGGCCTAAAAGAGCTTTAAAAGGGCTTCTAAACACACAATAATGGAGCCAAAAACAGCTTTCTACTTCATGTCTCATGTAGGTCGAGATATAGAGACACCAAGGTACAGAGATGCTGTGTTGTGCAGACTGGAGCTACAGTATGGTAGGTTCACAGTGTACAGGCTTGAGTGCAGCAGGCAGATTCCTGCTACTGTACACAGTGGTGTCTGCAAGCAATGCAGCATGCTGCATGATGGATTTAGCTTTTGCTAGTACAGAAAAAAGAGAGAGAGAGAGAGGTTTCTGGGCAACACGTTGCTTCTTAGAGACATAGACACACTGCTTCCCAGGAGTTGGCAGTAGGCATACTTCTGCCATGATTGGAAGCTGAGGTGGGTGGAGTCAGCTGTCAAGGCTTCCCTGTTGGTCCTAGCCAAGCAGTTCAGCAGTTTAAAATCTCTCCTGGTCAGAGAAGGATTACAGATTCACAATAAAACAGGTTCAGGCCCAGCAGTGATGGCAGTTGCCTTTAATTCCAGCACTTAGAAGAGAGAGCCAGCCTGGTCTACACAGCAATATCCACTACAGGCACTGAAACTACACAGAATCCCTGTCCTGAAAAACAAAACAAACAAACAAAAAACAGATTCAGATAAAATAAAACCAGAAATTGTTTACAATGTGTGTAAAAATGTACATAGGCAAGGAAGATAGAGGAATAGGAGGACAGACAGTTATATAAAGAAAGAGATAGTTTTTAAAAATAAAGTTTTTAAAGAGAAAGTAAAAGTAATATAAAAAATAAGTCACAGGGTGTGGCTGCGGAGACAAGCAGATGCAGGTAGGCCTGCAGAGGCGGCCCACAGAGGTAGATGGGCCCAGCGGCAGCCTGCAGAGGTAGACCCAGCGGTGGTCCACAGAGGTAGACAGGCCCGGCAGTGGAGACAAGCAAATGCAGGTAGGCCTGTGGCAGTGGCCCGCGGAGGTAGATGGGCCCGGCAGCGGTGGGTGACAGGGACATTCAGGCCGGGCGGCAACAGGCAGAGACATTCAGGCCCGGCAGCGGCCCACAGAGGTAGACAGGCCCAGCAGCAGTGACAAGCAGAGGTAGGTAGGCCCGTGGCGGCAGCCGGCAGAGACATACAGGCCCAGCAGCACCTGGCAGAGACATACAGGCCCAGCGGTGGCCCACAGAAGCAGACAGACCCAGTGGCAGCTGACAGGGACATACAGGCCGAGCAGCAGACCGCAGAGGTAGACAGGCCCAGGGACAGAGACAAGCAGATGCAGCTTGGAACAGGGACACCTCTAACACCAACACCTGGGGAAGAAGCTATCTCCGTGGGACGGAACCAGAGCGAATCTGAACACTCCATCTGAGGACAACACAAGGCCCAGCTGCTGATCCTGTGAAACCCAACAACTTGGAGGTGTTGGTGAGACGACCCTGCTCAGCTGAAACCCATCTGGGAGAGGATTCAGATGCCTACAGTTTGAAGTCTGAATAAACAAGATCAGCTGAGGAGTTGACGAATGAACAAAACGTGAACTGGGAACACAGAAGAAGGTGCTACCCAGCCACCAAACCAGATCACCAGAATCATAAGTATATACTTCACCGACTGAAATCAGCTGCCCCTGAAGAAATAGGCCAATAGCACCAATTTAACCAAGAACCCCTACTAAACCAAGACTAAAAATTAGAACAAGAGAGGCACTCCCAGACACAGACACCACTTGCACCACACAGAGGAAGATATGAGTACACGCCAGTGCAAAAATACAGGCAACAACATAAAGACCTATATGGCAACATCAGAACTTAGTGATTCTACCCCTGCAAGATCTGAACATACCAAGACAGAAGAAACAGAAGAAATCAACCCTAAAAATGACTTTAAGAAGATGATAGAGGCCCTTAAAGAAGAAATAAAACATTCCCTCAAAGAGGAAATAAAAACTTTCCTTAAAGAGGAAATGAAAAACTCCATTAAAGAGGAAATAAAAAACTCCCTTAAAGAAATGGAAGAAAAAACGAAGAAAAATGGGAAGAAATCAAATCAAGTCAAGAAAAAGCAATTAAACAGATGAAAGAAACATTCCAAGATCTGAAAAATGAATTTGAGACAATAAAGAAAACACATGCTAGGGAATGCTGGAAATAGAAATCCTGACTAAACGAACAGGAACTATAGAAACAAGCATAACCAACTGATTGCAAGGGATGGAACAGAGAATTTCTGACACTGAAGACACGATAGAGAAAATAGATGTGTCAGTCAAAGAAAACATTAAAGACAAAAAAGTCGTAACACAAAATGTCCAGGAAATTTGGGACACCATGAAAAGACCAAACCTAAGAATAATAGGGATAGAAGAAGGAGAAGAATACCAACTCAAAGGCACAGAAAATATATTCAACAAAATCATAGAAGAAAACTTTCCTAACCTAAAGAAAGAAATACCTATGAAGATACAAGAAGCTTACAGAACACCGAATAGGCTGGATCCAAAAATAAAGTCCCCTCGCCACATAATAATCAAAACACTAAATACAAAGAACAAAGAAAAAATATTAAGAGCAACAAAGGAAAAAGACCAAGTAACATATAAAGGCAAACCCATCAGAATAACACCAGACTACTCAATAGAGACTATGAAAGCTAGAAGATCATGGACAAATCTCATGCAGACACTAAGAGACCACGGATGCCAACCCAGACTATTATACCCAGCAAAACTCTCAATCAACATAGGCAAAGTAAACAAAATATTCCAGGAAAAAACCAGATTTAATCAATACCTGTCCACACACCCAACCCTACAGAAAGCACTAGAAGGGAAAATCCAACCCAAAGAAGCTAAACACATCCATGAAAAATCAAGCAATAGATAATCCTACACCAACATACACCACAGAAGGACAACACAACACAACCACAAAAATTAACAGGAATTAACAATCACTGGTCATTAATATCCATCAATATCAATGGTCTCAACACACCTATAAAAAGACACAGGCTAACAGAATGGAAAGAAAACAGGACCCATCCATCTGCTGCATACAAGAAACACACCTTAACTTCAAAGACAGACACTACCTCCGAGTAAAGGCTGGGAAAAGGCTTTCCAAGCAAATGGACTAAGAAACAAGCTGGTGTAGCTATCCTAATATCTAATAAAATAGACTTCAAACTAAAATCAATCAAAAGATATCAGGATGGACATTACATATTTATCACGGGAAAAATCCACCAAGATGAAGTCTCAATTCTAAACATTTATGCTTCAAATACAAATGCACCCACATTCATAAAAGAAACACTACTAAAGTTTAAAACGCACATCAAACCCCACACATTAGTAGTGGGAGATTTTAACACACCACTCTCACCAAAAGATAGATCTACCAGACTGAAACTTAACAAAGAAATAAAGGACCTAACAGATGTTATGACTCAAATGGACCTAATAGATATCTACAGAATATTCCATCCTAACACAAAAGAATATACTTCTTCTCAGCACCCCATGGAACCTTCTCAAAAATTGACCACATGCTTGGACACAAAACAAATCTCAACAGATACAAAAAAAATGGAATAACCTCCTGTATCTTATCAGACCACCATGCCTTAAAGTTAGACCTCAACAACAACAAAAATTATAGAAAACCCACAAACTCATAGAAACTGAATAATGCCCACCTGAAACATCAATGGGTCAAGGAAGAAATAAAGAAAGAAATTAAAGATTTCCTAGAATTCAATGAAAATGAAAGTACAACATACCCAAACTTATGGGACACTATGAAAGCAGTGCTAAGAGGAAAATTCATAGCTCTAAATGCACACATGAAGAAGATGGAGCAATCCCATACCAATGAATTAACAGCACAACTGAAAGCTCTAGAACAAAAAGAAACAAACTCACCCAGGAGAAATAGACGCCAGGAAATAATCAATTGAGGCTGAATCAACAAAATAGAAAACAAGAGAAATACAAAAAATCAATGAAACAAAGAGTTGGTTCTTTGAAAAATCAAAAAATAGACAAACTAGCCAAAAAACAAAAGAAAAGAGAACAAATTCACAAAATCAGAAATGAAAAGGAGACAAAAAGACAATGAGGAAATCCAGAGAATCATCAGATCATACTTCAAAAACCTGTACTCCACAAAAATGGAAAAACAGGAAGAAATGGACAATTTTCTGGATAAATACCACATACCAAAATTAAATCAAGACCAAAAAACCATTTAAATAGACCAATAACCCCTAAGGAAAT
>NW_023504678.1:0-53809 GCF_004664715.2 Peromyscus leucopus | reverse complement strand
GAACCGCGGACAGGAGAGACAGCTCCTTTCTACCTGATTCCCCCTCCAACCTCCCCCCTCCTACCCTGACACACCACCACTACCACCAGCGCAGCAGGCAGGAGCCCCGCTGTGATCTGCCAGGCGCGCAGGGCGGGGCAGGAGGATGCCAGCGGCGGGGCGGGCTCCCTGGCTGCCTCTAGAGCCTGCCATCCAGGCTGCGGAGTGCTCAGCGACGTGGAGGAGCCGGCGCCCTCGAGCCTGCCCTGCCCACTGGTACCTAGCCATAGAGGGAGGAAACCCCGCAAACGAGTTGGGAAATATTACCGGGCGACCTTACCGTCAGCACCATGGACAACGCAGGCGGACCGTCCCGGGCGCATCTGGACGCCGCGGGCTTCTGGCAGATCTGGCAGCGCTTCGACAAGGAAGTGAGTCCCTTTGGCTACTTTGAGCGCTTAGCTTAGACACCGAGGGAACTGGAGTCTCTCCTAAGCGTCTTTCCCTATGGGAAAAGTTGACGACCTCGTGCCTGATAAAGTACACCCAGCGCAGTCGGCTTGTCATGCTGGTTTTACACATCAAGAAAGCTTCTGAAAATTGTGTGTGGACTCAGGGATTTTGCTTTCCAACCCATGGGTGTGTGTAATGACATGCAATTAATATATTAACAAATATCATTGCAGACATAGTCCAGGCTGTTGGGCCAAGACTTAGCAATCTCTGGTGTGTCTGTAAATGTGACAGATTTTCATTAGTGACTGTCATATTGCCCACTCTCTACAAAAGAGGATGAATTTTAATAACATTCAGATTTACTTCCCCTCTACCCCTAACACGTTCTTGAAAATGAAACACATCTGCTTGTCATTTGGTTTTGTTTCACTAGTAATTAAAGAAACACAAAGAAAACATCTGAAAGGCATGTTTACACACAAAAGCTAGGATTCAGTATTTACCCCATCAAGATATTAGTGGGCAACTATTAAAATAACAAAAGTGTGGGGGATCGAGAGATGGCTCAGCCATGAATCCCACAGGCTACTCTTTCAGAAGAATTGGGTCTGGTCCCAGCACCTATGTTGGGGTAGCTCACAACCACCTGTACCCAACTCCAGGGGATCTGATGCTCATCTTTGGTTTCTGAGGGCACCTACACCGACTCACACCCCACCCCTACATACACACAATTAAAGTAAATACAAATCTTAAAAAAAAAAAAACTCAAAAAAGCATGCACAGGAATATAAAACCCAGACTAAGCCCAAATCCACATGACAAGGTGTGGGCATATGCCTGTGATCCCAGCACTTGAGAGGTGGAGGCAGGCGAATCAAAAGTCTTCCTCAACTACAGGCAAATTTGAGGCCAGCGGCTCTGTGAGACACTGTTGCAAGCCTCCCTCACACCTACAATATTCTTTAGACAAATACTGTCACATTTATTCTATATTTGTGACTATTATTTATGTTTATCTTCTTGCGTTAGAAGAGGCTACATAAGAGAGACGAGAGCTGGATGCCTTCTTTGACCATTTGCTGCAAAATCTGTACTGGGGTAAGTACTCATGGCACAGAGCACGGAGAATGTGTCTCTCAGCCAAAACGCAAGCCTCAGTCTCGTGTTGATTTGAACCTATAATCCCACCTGACTCATTTCTTCTTTGCATGTAACATCTTTCCCTCCCCTAGCAACCTAAAGAGATTTAGGCAGATTGTATAAAAGGTACTGTCATATTAGGCATGCTGGCCACTGATTTCATTGAAACATCTGTCATGCAATTAGAGCGTCTATCTCTTGTGGACTCAGTCAACTCTAATTTGATTTTCTTGGTTTACATCTCTGCTAATGGATTTCAACAAGGAGGTAGGGTATTGCTTAGACCAAAACCACAGAAGAATAGAGAGCATATTACGAGCTTTAAGGTTCCATGGTCACACATGGCAAACAAACCATTTAAAAAATCATTTCCCCATGATCTGTTTGATTCAAGGTTGTAGATTTCTCATGAACTGCTAAGCCCAGACAAAGCCAACCTTCTCAGAGTCAGATATAAATGTAAATCAGTTTACTCAGATAGTAAATCTGGCCTAGAGAGATGTGGATTAATTCTAGAAGGTTCCTGTTCCAAAGAAGAGGGGAAAAAATAACACAAAAACCCCCAAGGCCAGGCCAGTCTGTGTGTTCATATGGAGAGAATTCCTTTTGGGTAGGTGGTCATCACAGGAGGAAAGAATCTGGCACAGCTGTGTTTACATAAATTGTCCATCTCTAGGTTTTAAGTCCTTTACCTGGAGGAACATTGAGGGGTGCTTAGTCCCACTTCAGAGCCATGGCCTTGGGTGTCCACCGAGAAGAGTGCAGGAAAGGGTTAGAGGCTGGGACAGGCAGCTGAGGAATGAAAACAGTACACACAGACCCCTCTTGGTCTCCCTCTGTGTGCCTCTTTCTCCTAGTTGGCACAGCTTTTCATCTCTCGGTGTTCTGCCCACATTTGTGTTCTCCACCTCAGTACCTCCTCTCTCTGACCTCGCCGTCTTGTGTCTCTGTGATCTTTGTGCGTTTCTCGCCTGCTTCTTCAGCTCCCCTCTGCCTTTCTCTATTTCCACCCACTTTTCAAACTTTTCTCTTGTCTCTCCTACCCCCGCCCCAGGTCCTTTATTTTTCCTTTTCTATCTCTTTCCTGTCTCTTTGTCTCAATTCTTTCTGCTTTGTTTAGTTTTTACTTGTAAGTTTCTCCTTCCAACTCTTGGTCTCCAGTCTCTCCTTTCTTATTGTCCAGCTTCATGTGAGGCAGAGAGGTGGCAGGTAAGAGAGTGGAGCGTGAACTCCTCTGTCTTCTGCTGTGGCCTCTGTACACGCTTCTTTCCAGCCTTCATTATTCCTTTGTGCTCGCCCTGGGTCTCACTGAGAAGCATCCAGCAGCTGAGAGTCCCATTGCCATTTTGTATCCCAGTCTCCCATGCCAGCAGCCCACTCTGAAGCCTCTGAGCCTTGCATCTGTAAATGCTCAGGCTAAAGTGTCACAGGAAACCATGATTCAGGTACCATTTACTCCACTCTGGATGGGAGATGTTTTAAGAAAGCAAACAGAGGAAGCTAAAATCATTCGAAGGTCCCAAACTCTAAGACAGGATGATCACTTCCCAAAGGAAACATCATAGAGATCCCCGAGGAAGGATTTTGATGGCTGGGGTAGCTCAGTTGCTATAGTGCTTGCCTAAAATGTATAAAGCCCTGGGTTTTACATCTTGTGTTGCATAAGCCAGGCATGGTAGCAAACACCTGCAATCCTAGCCCTTGGGAAGTAGAGGCAGCGGGCTCAGCAGTTCAAGGTCATCTTCAGCTACAATATCAACGGAGAGGCCAGGTTGGCTATATGAGACCCCATCTCAAATAAACCACACATACACACACACAGACGCACGCACGCACGCACATGCATAAATAAAGTATTTATTTATTCTGAGAGGATTCTGGGTTTCCAATAGAGAGCTATTTGCTCATCACTCTCACTGAGCACTCAGCCAACCTCCATGCAGGTGCCTGTCGTAAAGCTCTGGTGGGCTAGACTCACGGGCCATCTGCTGTCACTTTCTGCATGGTGATGACCTGGAACCCTAGCAACCTGACTAAGGGTGGTGAGGGACTGAAGAGAGGAGAGATACACAGACACGTGTAGAGGAAAGCTGGGGTCAGGTGGGCTGTATGCTCTCTGATGAGTCCACACCTGGCTATGCAGTGCCAACTTGGACTCTCAGCATTTTCATTAGGTCCAGCACAGGGGGAGGCGTTAGCTAGTCTTGGTAGAAGGTGTCTGTAGGTGAGTGTCTCAGACTGTAAACATCCAGAAGAAGCTGTGGAAGGAAAGAAGTTTTGCATACACTGCTAACATTGTGCTCAGATTAGAGAGAAACGCTTGTTCTCTGAGCTTCAGCACAGGAGGGAAAGCCTTGCCAGTTCCACGGGTCTGAGGCATTGGTCTCTGACATGGTTGTGACCATGTCAACAGCACACATTCAGTCAGGACTCCATCCACTCTTTACACATTCGTTCAGGGTTTCCTTGGCTCTCACACACCTTTTTTCTTTTACATGCTGAGAACTGGCCACTGTCACCCAGACAAACAGATGACCTCAGACTGAGCCAGGCAGGGTACTCCACATTTAGTATTTTGACACATGTGAGGAAGCAGGTTGACAGGACATCTTGGAAACAAATGGAACCCTGTTCACCTTCCACAGAAAGAGAATACAGGTTTGTCTCTGACAGCCCACTTCAGAGAGAGCCTCGTGGTGTGAGGGAAGATAGCTATATGTTTAGACAGAGTTTATTTATTGTTCACTCCAGACTGTAGCCGGGAGCAGTATGCCACTGAAATACTCTGTTCTGGATTTTAGTGTCCCACAAAGTGTGAATAATCGTGTCTTAGCCTTCCTGTTTCACAGAGCCAGCACAAGTGAAAAGTGCATTCAGTAGAGAAGCACCTGCCATGCACAAGCTCTCAGATGTCATGATGTCTCCTGGGATCTTATCTTTCCTGCCTTCATTATGCAACCCTAACAGTCACCAACGGGTAACTGAAAAATATGCTTTTTAATCCTTAGAAGCCTCTAAGATCTAAAACCAACTCTGGAGATTGCTAGCTTGTAAGACTTGGAGACAAACCTTTGAGCACTGGTTCTGAGAGTTAGAAAGACACTGAAGGAGAGAAGGTTGTTTGCGCCAGTCACCACAGGAGCCCACAGTATTTGCTCAGTGTGACTCGATGGTCCAGGCAATGTTTCCTGTTTTGCCACTGGAGTCTTGGGTCTCAATTCACTAATGTCCCCTCCCACATCTGTCATTTGATGTGAGCTCACTTAGGAACATATTCAGTTTTTTAAACAAGGCCCTTCACTATTCCTCATTTATAATCCTCAAATGAATACATTTGGTTGATGTGTTTACAGAGTCAATCTGTCCAAGTCCACTTATTTTGATAATTACTTTAATCATTCTAAATATTAGACCAAACCGTCAGCCTAACAGATGGCTTTGCTGTGGCTGCAGTATACAAATCCATTTGATTGATAGGTTGTCTTGATAAAATACTAGTGGTTCTGCTTTGGCTTAAAAATGAAAATAACTGCTATTTTTTCAATCTTTAGTTTTTGCTAATAAAGCTTTTCGTTCCTGATAGAGTCTTATCTCTGTGAAGCTCATTCCAAACAAAACAGATTCTGCACTTGCAGGTGGAGAATTGCTGAGACATTGACTTACCTGCCTTTTTCTCCTGCATGCATGTTAATGAGCCTCTGTGTTTGAATCTCCTCCTTCCAAAGCAGTGGTTCCCAACCTTCCTAATGCTGGGACCCTTTAATACATTTCCTCGTGCTGTGGTGACCCCCAACCATAAAGTTATTTTCATTGCTACTTTACAACTGTAATTTTGCTAGTTATGAATCACAATATAAATATCTGATATGCAGGATATCTGATATGTGATCCCCAAAGGGTTCATGAGCCACAGGTTGAGAACTGCTGTAAGTAAAAAGTAGAAAACATTGAGATATAACTCCATTTAAAAATTATTTTATTTTATTTATTTTTATGTGTAGGGGTGTTTTGCCTGCATGTATAGATACCATGTGTCCTCAGAGGTCAGAAGAGGGAGTCAGATCTCCTAGAACTGGAGTTACAGATGGTTGTGAGCCACCATGTGAGTGCTGGGAACTGAACTGAAGTCCTCTGTAAGAACAGCAAGTGTTGTTAATGGCTGAGCCATCTCTCCAGCTCCACAACTCCATTTCTATACTTTGTTGATAAGTTTGCTCAGTATTAAACAGGGAAGAGATAAATATTGATCAATTGACACAAAACTCAGTGGCCCCCCATATTTCTGGTGTTCACTGCAGTCCTAGAGGCATGGGGAATGACCATGATCGTGGTTTTAAGGGGCTTCCTCCAGAATGGAATGTTTTGCCTCCTTTTAGAACATCCTAAGTCTTAAGGAGCATCCTTCCAAGATGGAAGGTTTAATTTGGCTTGCCATATAACACACCCAGTCTTTCCACACCACCAATGCCACTTTCTCAAAGTCTCCCTTGCTAAGTATTGTGCCATGGCTTACATGCCTCCCATCTCTGCCCAAGTCCACTTAACCCCAGATATACATAGCAGGATCTTATAGAATCCAATAGCTCAAATCATCAAGGTTTTCTACCTTGTTTATAACTCAATACCAAACACACGATCTGTACCTTCTTCCTGCAACTAGTGAGACAGGAATGCAGTGCCAGGGACCACATTCTCAAAGTCATGTCTGGGTATTCCCTAGCACGAAGGTGATTCTATTGACCAAAGTACCTGGACTTCAAGGATTGGCTTTTAAGTTTCAGTGTCTTATACTGTTTAGAGCTAAGCAAGGATGTCCATGGGTTGCCTGAGTTCAAAGGAAGAGATGAGTAAGGCCCAACCAAACTTGTAAACTTACTTAAA
Source organism: Peromyscus leucopus (assembly GCF_004664715.2). Taxonomy (NCBI): domain Eukaryota; kingdom Metazoa; phylum Chordata; class Mammalia; order Rodentia; family Cricetidae; genus Peromyscus; species Peromyscus leucopus. Next base: position 47,350 of record NW_023504678.1, on the reverse strand, counting down.
ACATGAGATTGCTTTTCTTGGTAATTTGATTACATGGTTCTCTATTGTGAACTTTGTACATGACAATGTCTTGTCAAAATGCCAAAAGTTTGGATACACGTGAGAGAGAATCATGTTGTTCAACTAATTGTTAGAAGCTATCTGAAAAACTACCAAAGTAAGTCATCCAATTGTCGCTGGATTGTTTGAATAATTTCTCATTTTATAAACCACCTAATTCTAAGCTCTAATAACACCGCTGGGGGCTCTCTGTTCCATTTGAGGTAACAATGGTACCCTAGGGAAGCACAAGAGTACACACCTCAAAGTGCCCAGCTTGTCAAATCACCCATTATTCCTGTTTCCTGGTGGACAAAGGGAAACAGCAGGCTTCCAAATCTGGAGGTAATGGTGCCTCAGATGCTCTGATGCTTTTCTCCTTCATCTTCAGAATCACCAAGACTGATCTGGGAGGAACATACACTGTGACATCTGAGGGCAGCGATAGAGCAGTGTCATCTGAGGGTGGTGATAGAGCAGTGTCATCTGAGGGCAGAGATAGAGCAGTGGTCATAAATTGGATTATTTTTTTTTGACAACTCAAGATGAAAAAACAGAGTTGGTGTTTCTCTTCAACCTAGTTTTACACTCTTGGAAACACACGCCACATGCACAGCTCAACTGAAGGGACTGGTCCTAAAAAAAGACACCGCTGATAAAGTTAGTCAAGTAAAAAGAGAAAACCAAACCACATGCATGCACGCATGTGCACTCACAGACACACACACATGCACATGCACTCCCTCACGAGTGTATGTGCAAAAACACACCTTTAAAGAAGAAAATGGCAAGGGGCCAAGAGAGAAGCCAAGGGCTGCAAGGTTATAGGGACATTTTTCTGTTCCCCGCAGCTTCTGTGAAGACTCTGAAATGTTCTTTATGGAAGCCCTAGCTTCATGCTCATTTCCTATTTGGTATTCCCCCAAATTTGTATTTCCCTGCCCATCCTTTCTATTCTGAGCTCCACATAGGTAGCTTCCCCTCTTACTATCTCCTCACCATTGTGGACACCTCTTAAAGAGAAGTCTGGTGGAAGGAAAAACAGGACAAAGATGCCCTCCAGCAGCCTGTGATGAGAGGCAAGGCCAGGTCTGTCCTGCTGTCATGTTCCTGGGCCTGGCAGCATGTGTGGCAAGTACATGAGGGTGTACAATAGTAAGCAGTGTGCCCTGGGTTTGTAGCTGGGTTTGGCTAATGTGTTTTGGGGCATGCTATTCTGGATGAGACAGGAGTAATGAATGCCTAGCCATTCCAAACTTCTTTTTTATTTGAAGATTTTTATTTCCCAGCGCTGTCTACAATTATTCCTGAGAATTTCATGTGAGAAAGGGGGACATTTGGGTTAGTCCAAAGCCACCAAGCAACTGCCCTGCACATGTATAGATGAATGGGGTTCCCAGGGAGCCCTCTAGAAGCTAGTCAACCTTACCACGACATCAGCACCAATGGTAGATATTCAACAGTCACACCTCTTTTTGGCCCTGGTAATTCATAGCTGATGGACTTGGAGCTGAGAGTAGTGTTAAGAAGAAGAAATGTGGCATAAAGTCCAACACCTATGGATTCAGAATTGGGCAATGTTTGGGATCACCTCTACCTCTCAGTTCTTGGTGTCAATCACTCTTTACTGCTAATTATATATGTTATACTCCTGCACTAACCTTGACATCTTTTGGGGAAGATGACTGAAGAGAAACAGGTGTGTAGGAAATGTCACACATGGGAGGGACCTGGCATATCTTCAGTAACTCAACATCTACTTCATTTCTTTGCTTTCCTTTTTAATTATTTCCCTCTTACAATTATTTTTCCCCAAGAGAGAAACCAAAGAGCCTTCAAGGCTGGACTGTTCAGTTTAAAAAAAAAAGGAGCAAAACCTTTGAGTTCTCAGAAAGAATTCTTGTACATTAATTATAACTCAGTCTTTTTCTTTCAACCAAATAGCTGATGACATTTAAATGCATCCTTTTAATGCCCACTGTGGTTGCAAAGCTTCTTTACATCTGTTTTAGTTAGTCAGGGTATTAATAGGTGATTGGTGGGTCAAGAAATGTCTGGCACTGCTCTGTCTTCTGGAAAAGTCATTAAATGGTTAGAGCAACATGGTGATCGGGCTACATGCTTTGGATGCTTGGGGTCCTGGTGGCGTTAACATAGTCACACATGGTTTGTTTCAGGACGCTCGTATGGAAGAAAACGTGCGGAGAGTGAAACAACAGTTAATGACTGTCCGCAGCATCTCTAAAGAAGGTCGCATATGGATGAAAGAGGTAGTTCCACGACCACCACCCCACGTCCTTAGAGTCACGAGCAGCCATTCCTTTTAGGGACAATGGAAGCCAGACATGGTTACTCATGTCTGGCATCCCAGCTCTCAGGAGGCAGAGGCAGGCAGGTCGCTGAGTTCGAGGCCAGTGTGGGCCTACAGAGCAAGTTCTAGGAGAGCCAGGGCTTACATAGAAAAAACTGTCTCACCCCCCCCCCCAAAAAAATGAACCAAACAAACAAAGAACAAAACCGAAAGCTGAGCACGTAGCTCATGGCAGGTGTAGAGCCCCACGTTTGATTCCCAATAATGCAACGAACAAACACACACCAGCAAATACCTTTGTTTACTTTGACTCAGCCCCCTTTTTATTAAGCACCTCCTAAAGCAAGCTGCTGCCTTAGCCATGCAGTGCCTGCCTGCCACAGTCCCCTTCTTACCGACTGTTCCTCCTCCAGTTAGAAGGTTTACTGTCCAGAAAGAGTTTCCGCCTTCAGTCACACACCCCTTGTCCCTTAGAATACGCTGGGAGACATTCATAGTTAGGGGATTTTTGTTGATGTGTAACTTCAGAGAGCGTGCTTCCAAGACTTAGGTGGCACAACCAGTCACTCAGTATGGCTGTGATTCCATCAAGGGATGTAGTAATGCTGAGATGGATGAGGCTGCTGCTGCTATAATACAGCTTACAACTTTACAGCAATTGTGTGTTTGTGCCATGTCTGTATGTGTATTGTGTATATGGTGTATACATGTATGTGAATATGTATGTGTGCCCATGAGCATTCATGTGAAAGTCAGAGAGGGTGTTGAGGGCCTTTCTCAATTGCATTCCATCTTACTTCCTTCAGACAGAGTCTCTCACTGAACCTGAAGCTTGCTGTCTTGTCTAGGATGACTGATCTTCAAGCTCCTAGGATCTGTCTGTCTCTGCCCCTCAACACTAGGGTTACAGGCACAATGGTCACTACGCCTGGCTTTTACAGAGGTGCTAAGGATTTGAACTCAGGTCCTCATGCTTCATTTGCATCGTGTCCAGTGACTCATCCCTCCAGCTTTGTGATTTAAAAAACAGACTATACACTAAAATGACGAAGACCTACTGTAGTAAATATATAAACCAGAAACTATCGATACTAATTATTATCAAGACTTCTGTATTGTAAATGATTGGATGTGCTATACCTTTGTTATGTGTGGAGCACAGTGGGCTTGTCGCACCACAAGGTGAGTCACTGGTACATTCTGGACTCACTCTGTGACATGGCATAAGACCCACAGGAGATCACCTTTACTTGTGACAATCGGGAAAGAAGACAACACACACTTTAACCATCCCAGCCAGCCTTGCCTGTGCGCTGAGACAGCGCTGTGGTCACTAGGGGAGAGGACACTGCCTGGTTCACAGACCGTGTGAAGTAAATCAACCATTAACTGCTCTTCTATATTAACACATTTGCACAGTGTAGTATAAGATAGACACTAATTGTGTTAAGGTATAAACCCAGCCAGAGCCCTGGAATCTAGGCAGAGAGCAGTCATTCCTGCTTCCACATCTGGCGCTGAAGAACAAGATCAGCAAAGCATGGCCATTCAGTGTGGGCTGGAGGGTGTCGATTTGTAATATAGACTCTGCACTTGCTCTGCAGGTCTGACAGCTTTTTATTTCTGTAATTAGAAAAAAAACTAGTGTGTGTGTGTGTGTGTGTGTGCCTTATAGCTGCTTGTTAAGATTATTTGAATTTACCCAGGTGTGCTAGCTCACTTTTATAATTTCAGCACTTGAGACACTGAGGCAGGAGAACTGTCATAAGTGCAAGGCTGTTCCTGGCCATAGATTAGGACTCTGCCTCAAACAACAACAACAACAACAAAATAAAATAAACCAGAAATGACTGAGTTAGCATGTATGAACCTTAGAGCTACACTTTCTAATATCAATAGATGAACCGTCAATTCAATGGCGGAAGTGCTTAGAGAAGCAAGTAGACCAAATTAAATGATAAATTTCAGCAGCATCACCATTGCCACTGTTATTTTTTCTAACTGAGGATCCGCAGTTCCTATCTAAAGGATATAATACTCTTTGAAAGAGCTAATAATTAATGAATAACTATCAAGGGCTCAGAACTGAGCTGGGCTCTCTATGCTGGGAGCTCTGAAAACACACCCCTATAATATGTGCATTGCATGGTTTACTTCTCAAGTGGACCCTGGTCAGAGTTCACAACTATTCCTCTTTGTTTCTGTTAGCTTGCAGTATGTTCTTATCTGAGGATTGAAAATTCCTCCTGTTCTTTCGCTTGGAAACTCCCTTGGATAACAGCGTGGAGTTTCATGCAGGTGAGCGCTTGATGTCTCCACGGAGAAAGAGGATTGGACTGCCACCCATTCCTCTGTCTGGTCTCTAAGACCCTATCTGTCTGTCTATCTATCTATCTATCTATCTATCTATCTATCTATCTATCTATCTACCTATCTACTTACTTTTGTAATAAAGTCTCTCACTGAATATAGAGCTCATGGCTAGGAGCCCTGGGATTTTCCTGTCTCCACCTCTCAGAGCTGGGATTACAAGAGCATGCCATCACATACAGATCTTTCCCATAGGTTGCTAGGATATTGTTTGTTACTTTGTGCTGTTTTGGGGGGCCCTCCACCCAGCTCCCAAATAAGTCAACATGGAGGTTTATTCTCTTTCTTTCTTTCTTTCTTTCTTTTTTCTTTCTTTCTTTCTTTCTTTCTTTCTTTCTTTCTTTTTTTTTTTCGAGACAGGGTTTCTCTGTGTAGCTTTGCACCTTTCCTGGGACTCGCTTTCGTAGCCCAGCTGGCCTCGAACTCACAGAGATCCACCTGGCTCTGCCTCCCGAGTGCTGGGACTAAAGGCGTGCACCACACCGCCCGGCCTGGCTTAGTTTCTTGCCAGCTTTCCTTAACTTAAATTATTCATCTACCTTTTGCCTCTGGGCTTTTTCCCACTCTCTTACTTCTATAAATCTTACTCTTACTCTGTGGCTTGCCCTGTAGCTGGGTGGCTGGACCCCACCAACCCTCCTTCTCTGGCTGCTAGATTTTTTTCCAGTTCCAGTTTTCTCCTTCTATATATTCTCTCTGCCTGCCAGCCCACCTATCCTTTCTCTTTCCTTGCTATTGGCCATTCAGATCTTTATTAGCCATCAGGTGTTTTACACAGGCAGAGTAACACAGCTTCACAGAGATAAACAAATGCAACATAAACAAAGTAACACACCTTAAAAATTCTACTGCACTAGGGGAGAGCACGCAGCAGGTCTGAATGCGGCAACCACTCTGCCCACCGAACCGTTTTCCTAGCGCTTTTATTGCATCTTAATGTCCTTTGTGTTCCTCCTATTTCCTAGGATGCAACCTTTCCTATGAGTCTGCTGGCAATATGCTTTTTCTGTTTGCCTGGGACTCTTTTTACTTTGTGCTCTTAAAGATGGGCTTACTGAATATTCACACAAAATCTTTAGTCTCCGGTGGCTCAGAGGCAATATTACTCTAAGATCATTAAGTGGAGACTGCTGGGAGACAGCCGCTCCACAGACATGCCTAGGACACGTTTGGTTCCTGTCATTTCTTACTTCCTGTAACCCGTGTTTCTTAAACTTACTTGTCATTTTCATCATCACGGTATACTTACGTATAAAAGTTAGAGATGTGGATCACATTTAATACATAGATTTTGTGAGCCTGGCTACATCAGTTACAAATGACACAGACTGAAAGGAGAGATGTTTCTGACTAGTTCTCACTAAGCATCAGTTTCAGGACCAGTGTCTCACATTAGCCCTGAGGTCTACAATCCCATTGTGTCTAGAAATGAAGACCCTGGCAGTTGGTGTATTCATTATTTTCCTGTTGCTACGGCACAATCTCAACAAAAGCAAATTTAGGAAGGGTTTGTTTTGGTTACAGTTTGACAGTACGATCCATCATAGTGAGGAGGCTGGGGCGACAGGCAAGTGGTCACGCTATGTCTGTAGTGGGGGGGGGGGCATAGAAAGATGGATGCAGGTACTCAGCCGGCTCTTCTTTATTTAGTTGGGGCCCTGTCCATGAGATGGTCCTGCTCAATGCTCATGGGAGTTTTCTTCCATCCCGTAAATCTGTCTAGAAAGACTCCCAGACACACAAAGAAGTGTGGTCTCCTAGGTGATTCTAAACCAGTAAAGTTGGCAATGAAGATTAACAATCCTGATTGGTAACAGACACCCCATGTATAAAAGAAGGGTAATTTTGTCTACTAAAAATCGAAACCAAAGCAAAGCCAAACCCCAAAAGTTTCATGATTACTTTTCATAGCATGGCTCAACAGAACAATCAGAGGTGATCAAAGTAACAGCACTGGTAAGCATGGACTGCCTGCAGGTCACTCACAGCGTTGTCTTCCAGTTCAGGATGCACCTGTCTCTTCAGTGCATCGGTGCTGGCCTCACCCATCACGAGGAAGGCTTGCCACTGGGAAGTGGTCTGTGGTAATTTGTCCCTTCTACCCAGAGTCAAGGTCACACAGGCAAAAGTCCTTAGGAAACTTTCCACCAGTCTGTCTGTTTTCTCTGTCATTACTTTTTAGGCTTTTTGAGACAGGGTCTCTATGTGGCCCACACAGGCCTTGAACTTGTGATTCCCCTGCAACTCTCTCCAAAGTTCTGGGATTGTAAGCATGTGCCAGTCAGAGCCAAGTGTTTGTTTGGTGTGTCCTTTGGCAGGTCATGCTGTGTAACCCAGGTTGGTCCTATACTCAGGGCAATACCCTGCCTTGGTCTCCCTGGTGCTAGGATTGCACAAGCAACCTTGTCTGCTCTTAGCTTCTTTATTGCCCATGAAGTTCATCATTTCACTGATATATGCTCTTTAGAGTTTTAGTTGTAAAACGATAGCAATCAGATTTTCCACATTGTGTTGTCTCAGATTTGTCTCCCAGGAGCCCAGTTCTTTCTGAGTACACCTGTCTGTGTGGTCAGGCTCAACAGACATGCCTAGGACACATTTGGTTCCCGTGATTTCTTTCCTTCCTGGAACTGGGTTCTTTATCCTGTGGGGTCTCTTAGAACTTCTCTCACATGTGTGACAGCCTCAGCTCTATATTTAAACAAGTATTTGCATAGTATCTCTCATTTTTAGACTTTTAATGCAGAGAAGATATTTCTGCTTTACGTACTGTTCCCAGTAGAAGTCTCTTGTTTTCGGTTTCCATTTTGAGTTTTCCAAAGGAGGGAGGCATGGTCCTCTGGAGTGGCTCTGAGAGATCTCAGGGATGCATCTCCATCTCTGCTGAGTTCTACCCAAACAATTGCTCTCCCCACAGCAAGTCTTGAACTCCCCGGAAAATGTCTATTTGCATCCAGGCAGCAACCATTTTCAGCTGCCGACCACAGGAATCCAGTATAAGCCAACTCTGAACTATCTGAGGATGTACAGTGGTATGGTTTGAATGTGAGATGTCCTCCCTAGGCTCACAGGTTTGAACTCTTGGTCCCTGCTGGTGGCATTGTTCGGGAGGTAGAGCCTGAACGGAGGAAGTGGATCACTGGGCCTGGGATTTGAAGTTTCATAGCCTGGCCCTGTATTTTGTCCATTCTCTGCTTCCTGACTGTGGCTATAATGTGACCAGCTGCTTTTGAGCTCCCACAGCCAAGCCTTCCCCACTATGAAGGACTGTGTTCTCTTGAACTGTGAGCTGAAATAAACCCTCCATTATACTGCTTCTTGTGAGATTACAAGAAGTCAGCAGCTAAGGCTTTGAGTCCACGAATGGCTTTTTGTGTTTCAGAAGCGCATTCTCTTCCGGTAGACATCATCCCTACATGCGGCTCCACCCTAAGTTAACTTGTCGCCAAGCCCGAAACGACAGCGACACGTGACGTCGTCGCTAACGCCGACTATGCCAGCGGTCCTCCAGAATCATGCGTTCTGGACATCCACAAAAGCACTTTACAGAGTCCATATATGCTGATCTCACTGCGCTCTCAGTACCGCATCTATCAACTGGATCCATTACCCGCACTCCTCATCGATCAATTATCCCAATCCAATCAACTCTAAGATAAAATGAGCTGGATTTTTTTCGAGAATTTCCGATCGGCACCAGACACTGTTCTGAGTTTCTTTTAAGATTTTCTATGAAGTTCTTACTGGTAAAAATGTCAAGATACGGCAATGTGTCATAAATGCCTCTACTTATAACACAATAACATCTTGAATTTGTGTGCTTTCCATAGATTTATTTGCTACATATCCAGGACTAGGGAAAATGAGACATTGAGTAAGGTTACTTGGGACCTGAGGGTATCACAACAGAGAAACTGGGTGGATTGCTAAAGTTACAAACCAACTCGTGGTCCAGCCACTCTGCAAAGTGAGGGATTCACAGCTCAGTAGTATTTCTCAGACTTTTGCCATCTGGGTATGGCTGTCCAATCACTACTGCATTTGCACCGTCAGGACCTGTGAGGTGGCCCTCCCTTTTTACAGCTCAATTCGGTTTTAAAGGAAACAGTTCCCTCTCACGAATGTAGCGACACAATTATCTGAGCGAACACGTGGTACGTGGGAAAGCGAGTTCAACAGAGAAGCAACCTCATTAAATTCTGGGTGCTGAACTCTTGACGCGTCTGAGCAGGAGGGGGGGGGGGGCTACAGTTTCCGTTAAGAAGGTGAACCTGCAAATGTCAGCTTCCTTCTTTAAACAGAACGACCGGGGGAAGGATTGGAGAAGCTCAGGCTGAATTAGAACGAAACTTCTCACCAAGCTTTTCCAGTGACATTTAGAATTGTCCCAGGTATGGGCTCCGTTTCCTGGGAGCTGTAATGATTTCAACACAGTCCTATGGTACATATTCTGGTATTGCTGTGGAAGATTCCAGAACGATTTGGATCTCCTCCTTAGTTTGAAATCTCAGAAAGAATATTATTTCTCTCTCAAGACACGTCTCAGTGTGCCTGTTCAGCAGCAGCAGACAGTACTAAGTTGGTGGATACGGGAATTATCACCCAAAGCTTGCTCTCAGAAGGCAGATACTAGTCAAAGCAATACTGACCTACTGTGCTGGCTAGTTTTACGTCAAACTTGACACAAGCTAGAGTCATCTGAGAGGAGGGGACCTCAACTGAGAAAATGCTTCTGTAAGTTCTGGCTGTAGGCAAGCCTGTAGGACATTTCTTAATTAGTGATTGACAGGTGTGGGGGGTAGCCCATTGTGGGTGGTGCCATCCCCGGGCTGGTGGTCCTGGGTTCTCTAAGGAAACAGGCTAAGCAAGCCATGGGAAGCAAGTCAGTAAGCAGCACCCCTCCATGGCCTCTGCATCAGCTCCTGCCTCCAGTTCCTGCCCTGAGTTCCTGCCCTCACTGCTTTTGATGATGAACTGTTATATGGAACTGAGTGAAACAAAACCTTTCCTCCCCAGCTTGCTTTTGGTCATGATGCGTCATCACAGCCATAGTTACCCTAACTACAACCTAGGAAACATAAGCAAGTTCAAGTTCATACTGTATCTTGTCTGACCTTAAAGAGATCAGTACATCAGATATGCTTACAATCTGCCCAAAGCAGGGAATATTACACATACCCCAATAGGGTAAAATATGGATTAATATGAGAGATAGTGATATAACACTAAAAAAAAGTTAGCTGGGTCTAAAATTACAGAGATTTTCCATTTTTACAACTTACAGGAAAAGCAGGCATTTCTATCTTGATTTAAAAAAAAAAAAAAAAAAGCAGTGAGGCGTTCAGCTCAGTTGGCAGAGCACTTGCTTAGCTTGAGCAAGGCCCTGGGTTCAATCCCCAGCATGGTAATAAAGCAAAAACCTCAAAATTAAAACCATTCACTCTCCTGTCCTTAGGCACTATTAGTCTCAAATGCCACCTTGGTAATTAAAACTAAAGCAAAACTTATGCTTATGATGAACTGCCCCATAAAAGCTATAGATCTTAAGAGACTGGTCACCAGTTAATTCTCAGGACATAATAATCATATAAAAATATCAGGACCAAATATCATATCAAATGCCATAGGGAATGACTTTCAACATGAGTAAATAACATCCCAATAATTTATGGTGATGAGAGTAACTTAGTAATCTTTTACACAGGCTCCAAGTGTTTACTATAAGAGATATTTAAACTTACAGTGCCATCTACAGGCCAAGAATATTAACGACAGCACATTCTATAAAACACTTTAATGTTTTCTAATAGACATTTATTTAAAAGAAAAATAAAATTTATTTTCATATTTAACTCACAAAATACAATTTCTGTCATGAAGTTTAAAATATTCCTCCCCTCTCAATTTTCACTACCTAATAGAATATCACTTTATTTCCAATAAACACTAAGACTGTGGAGGTAGTTTAAAAAAAATCAATATCCAACTTCTTGTGTACTTTGAGATTGCAGAAAGTATGTGTGATGGGCAGTCTCAGTGGTCAACTTGATGAGATTAGAATCACCTGTATGACAATCACCCTAGACACCTATGTAGGAATTATTGTCTCATTTAGAGTGATTGGAAAGCCTCACCCACTACAAGTGGTTCCATCCCCAGGGCTTGGATCCTGAACTGTATAAAAAGAAGGTGAGTTGACAAGCATCCACTGTTCTCTGCTTCCTGACTATGGACACGAGGGACCAGTGCCCTCAAGGCTCTTGTCACCATGATGTCCTTGCCATGACAGACTGTACCTTGGACCTGGGAGCCAAAATAAACCTCACCTTTAAGTTGCTTTTGCTAAGTTTTTTTTTTTTTAATCACAGGAACAGAAAGGTAACTAAGGTGATGTGTAATGACCAAATATATATATACATATAGATGACCAAATATATATAGATATAGATGCAAATAGATATTATTTTTAATTGACTACTCATCATCTTAACTGAATGTCATTATCTTCATACCTGCAAACATGTAACAGTGTGGAGTGTCAGGCCCTTCTTCAACATACCGTGCTTATGCTAAGTGATGACACCCTCACATTAGTCCTTGAGTGATATGAGTATGAATGTCCCCCTTCCATGGACGCTGAGAGGGAAGCACGGGACCTGGAATTCGCAGCCAGGGCTCAAACTGGGGGAGTTAGTCCCCAGTAGCTGCAGTTTTTAATCAGCATGTAAATATGCATCTCATTGCCTGGCATTTGTAAAATGCACGTTTTGCTCTGTAAAACATTTATCTAACACTACTAAATTTCCATCAACATTTTTTAGTAACTACATTTGTGTGGCTAGCTCACATTACTCTCTCTCGTCTCATGGGCGTGACTAGCAGCGGCTTTCATAATCAGCTGCTGAGCTCGTCTTGATATACGCGTTCTAATAGTGATCAAGGTGGTGAGGTAACGGATGAACAATGTAATTAAGCTTCTTGGAGATAGAAGGGACATTTGTGTATTGGTCTTATGGGATTTTAGCATATTTACTACTATTCTGGTATCGTCGAACATATATTTATTATCCTATGGGGTGCTGATTATTGATCTGTTGGTGCCCTCGCATAAGAATGCATGGAGTTTTGAATTTTAAGTATACTCTATACAAATTAAGAAAGATATAGAGACACCTCGATTGTTGGTTCTTAAATTTATACTCCATTAAGATCTTGCGTGTTTAGAGTAATTCAGAGCCTAGATTAATTGCAGTCAAGCATTCGAAGAAAAACATCAAAAGCCTCGACAACCCAACTTCAATCTTGTACATTGGTAAGGAGAACCACGTAAGAGTGATAGCTGTGCACGTAAGTAAAATAATATTCACTCAACCTCCACTCTCACACGTCTTTTCTGTCGAACTCTTCTAGAAATAATTTTTCACTACGATCTGCCGTTAGACAGCTATCCTACATACTATTGTTATTAGGTCTGTGCTAGGTGGCGTAAGATTCTAGAGTAGTGCCAACCTCACCCTTATATCTCACAGACACCGGACAAATTTTTATATATAGATAACCCAACAAAGAGATTCTCTTTATTCGGAAATGTGTGACAATATAATAGTGGGAAATACTCGAGAATAGAAATAAAGGTTACTTTTAATTTCGCTAAAAATGAATTTAGAATTTGGGTCTAATAGTCACTAGTATGTCAATGTATGACGAGGTGAATGTGTGTACGTATGTATGGCATATAGAGAGTCGAAATCTGTGGTATATATAAATAGAGTAGAGAGCAATAATATCTCAATAGAGAACGTAAAAGTTGTGTTTAGTGACGTTAGGAGGTAAATAATTTCTCCTTGCTCTGAGCTCGAAAGAAGCAGTTCTTTTATATTTGAATAGAGACTAGACCCTCCTACAGATCCTTCTCTCAATAAGATTATTCCAATATCGGCTTTTACTTTTAAGGTCTCGACGCCTTTCATTAATTTGCCTCCGAATACTGAAAAACAGGATCAATCCCGAATCAAGTCCCTGGCTGCAGTTATTTAAGGACTCCCAGTTCCAGCGGTTGTCAAGAGACGAGGGAACCTTACAGAAAAAAGACCGTACTCAGGTGTGGAACCATTTCGCTATTGTGTCCTGTTCCTCCTCTTAGTCTCTCTCTGCTCCTCACTAGAGTCGATCACGACTCTATATGAGCTGCCTTTTGCTGCTCTCTAGGTCGCATTCTCTCTAAGAGAGACTTTCTCCTGATCCGCGGTGGAGCCAGAGCCTCTCCTGGTATTTCGTTCTCCTCTCACACTCACTAAGAAAGGCTCTGTTAGATATCTGAGAGCCTCTGTTAGGAAATCTGCGGTAGCATTGATGTTAATACATCTGCAGGCGACGCATGGTTGTCAAAACCGTGAATCCTAGGAGATGCGCGCTGTGACCCTCTGGGGAGAGTCTCGACCCTTCAGTGTCCTCTCGCTTATTTGCCCCCCAGCCCGACAAATGCACTCTTCGCTGGACTCGCAGATAGACTGTTATTTTGGTGTAGGTGAGCTACCTGGTTCTACTCACTGCACTAGGTGGACTCTCATAAACTGAGCTTATGTGTGCCATCATAATCTCAATGTCATGACAATATATCTCTTAGATGAGAGAGTGGACAGTACCCCACATGGTCAGCTGTCTCATATGCCGGCGAGGTTGAGAGAGAACCCACGGTGCTACTAGAATCGCTCTCTCTGTTGATCAAACACATGATGGTCGTTTTAAAGCTTCAACTTATGCTGAGCAGAATCTTCGATAGAAATTGTAACACTGAGACACTGTCACTTTAAGTATACGTACAAATGGTACCAACAAACCTGATGAACTTAAGGGTAGACTGCTCAATGAATCTCATAGTGGCCAATCAGAGCACCCGTCCAATATGCAGAGGTCGTGACAACGAGGCCTGACCTCCACTCCCTAGAGTACCCGCATGGAGCTCTCACATTCATCTCCCGTCCTTGTCTGTGCAGCTACGTGGACGACACGGAGCGAAGAACTCGCGCCATGAATGGGATACCGCAACTTGTTGTCCTGCGGCTGGCTCGTTGAAACACCTCAGCCATAATCTATTCAATTAATACCTCCGGGAGAGTGGGTGTGACGCTAGTAGAGCACGATATGTCCATGGACAAAGCGACTCGCGTTGGACCTGATGCAAAGAAGCGTCAAGACCGAGCTACGTGCATTCCCACGGAGAGCACAGGTACCCTGGAGTCGTCAGCTTCCACCTGTATGGTGTAGAGATGCATAGTGCGTATATATTTCACACACTCTTTCTGTGCAGAAGTTTTGAGGAACCTTCACATTAACGTCGGAGTCCAGGATGCCCTAGTTGATTATGACACATTGTAGGGGATGGCTTCAAATGATGCCTGTAGCATCCTGGTACATTCAGTTTCAAGGGCGGCCACTCTATTCATAAATCCAATCCCAGGACGTGCACTCAGTTTTCCGTTCCATAGGCTCGACTTCCGCAACAGCTCTCGTTAGATGGGGAAATAAGCTCTGCATGCGTGGTGGGGCCCTACCTCTTTTACTTCTTTCGTGGTTAGTCTTCAGGCTGTGTTCTCTACCTACACAAAGGCTGCTCAGAGACTGCAGCAGTTTCGTCTACCGCTGAAAGTGTACCTTGTTTGCCATGCCAGCGATCTGTGTCCGCTGGATACATCACAGAGAGAGACTAGTGATTTCGCGGTTTACCGACTCTACACTGCAAGTCAGTGATATAGACTTGAGGATCCCAGATATAACGACAATAGTGATATCTTTACCTATTAATCACAGTCTGAGCCATTGAGATTTGTAAATTGAAGAACGGTGTCAGCGCAGATTTCTATAATATTTATTAGTAATATCTCTAGTATCAGTCTCCGTGAGTGAATTGTTTTTTTAGTGAACCATTTTCAGCCAGAAATATCACTTTTAAACCATTATCTGGTAAATAAAATAGCTAACTAAAACAATATTAGTGACTCCGATCACTTCGATACTGATGTTTTGCTTAGAAGTCCTTAGCAAGTCCTTTCTCTATCGATTCACAATTTGGATAATTATCACTGATACAACCAACAATACCTCATGAAAATTCGACATAAAATATGAAGAAGATATGAGTGCATTATATACTCTCAATTATATCCTAGTAAACGGAATACATAGCTACTGCTAGCGGATTTCTCTTAAAAAATGTAGGGAGTACTTCTCGCTCCGCTGTGTGATCGTGTGCACGCTGATGTGTGGTTCTGTGTACGCTTTGTGGTATCGCTGCCTCTTAATTGGCGAGTGCATGACATTGCCTGTAATTCTTTTGTCATCTAAAAAAACAACCAAGTAGCCATCAACCAAAACAGCAAATATTTTTATTTTGTCCACTGCATTTGCATATGAGTACATCGGTACTCCTGTAGCGGCTTTTTTTGCCGTCTTGACACTCCGGGCTGGCATCGCATCAGTATGTGCGTGTGCTGGTGTGAAGTAGCCAAGAGAGAGACAGTTAGTTTTAGTGACAAATAATGTGACAAATGCCTCTCGCAATATAATGAGTCAAATGCGCTAACTCATAGCTCATCAATCCTACATACGCATCCATCACTTTACGGTTTAAAGCAGCCACAGAAATAAGGGCTGAGGCAAGATCGTGCTCAACTATGACGCATAGTGTAGGTCATATCTCTCAGGTTGCCTAGGACCTTTGTGACTAAGAGCTGTAGGTGTTGACTTATTCATCCTCAGCGGACCTCAAGTTTACTTTGAGGACTGCACACATAGGCTGCCACCCCTTTCGTCTATTAGTGATAGGACTTACGTGGAACGTCCCTGCGTCATTGGTGAGCATAGTGTGACTATCTCGAGAAAGGTACTTTGATTTCCCTACCTCTTTGTGACCCCCAGATAATCTATATTTAATAAGCACACAACTTGTTATATGTGTACCTTCGTACAAGTTACCTAGAGCCCTACTATAAAGATATATGCGAGCTTTTTGAGATAGTGAGAGAGCCATTGCATCAATTATACTAGATATGATAATTGAAATTCACTCAAAAGATAAACGAGCTAATCTACTCTCTCCGCAAAAAACCTAGAGAAGTTTTCGTCAGGCCAAAGGCCGCCCCAAACTCAGCTTCCTAGATGTCAACCTCTGTGACATATCACCACTCTCTCATGCCAAATTATAGTTCACTTACAGGTATAGGACCTTCGGCCATCTCTAGAGTTTACTCTCCAAAGAGTGTATAAAAGTCGAAAAAATAGCTCTCATACTCCAAGGACTAGTAGTCACATATGATATGAGCCTGTGTCATGTATATTCAATAATATAGATAAAGAGAGTGCATGCTTCATATATAATGATTGAGCAGACCTGCCAATTGAGAGGGACCGAGTAGCATAGAGAGTCAATTATGAGCCTATTTATTCTATTGTTTGTTTTCCTAAAGCCCTTAGTATAGACAGATAGATGTCATGTGGATTTTATGAGTTAATATCTCCTGGTGTTGCTAATAACGTACCCATTTCAAGACGCTCAACAACACACCAAACAAGCTCAGCACCTGCGAAGTATAGTATCCGCGGTAGCAATCTTTATGCAACCAGAGGGCAGGAATAGATCTAGGAGATTCGCTGTCCGTAATAGTCCTTATATTCCATAATTGTAACATGTCTTTCTTCTTATGGACAACCTCGTTCTCCGCTAAGTGCGACCTCATATACTCATAGATCCGATCGCAAATTATTTTACACAAGAGAACAAAGGAACGTTTATTTCTATAGCACTCAAAATTATATCACAGGCCGCCAGAGGCACAGAGACTTAGATGTAGCTCTCTATGTAAGACACTTTATGAGACAGTAGCAATTCAAGAACGGTGGAAACAAGAATATAATGTGTTCTTTGTAGCTTCTTGATACGTGATAGCCGTTTATGTTTTTTTAAAAGTATACATCAATATTTTAATTAATTTTGTTGTACATTAAACAAATGCATCCATACTTGCTCAATAGATAGTACAGTAGAATTTGTCATGATTTCAGTGTATTCATCTCTCTAGACAGTCCTTATCATAGTGCCATACTATTTCATCTTCTCATGCTTTCTCATACAAGACTTAATCATTTCATATTGCAGCTTAAGTATGCCGCCCCTCGCTATCCAATCACTCTAATCGCCTTAATTCTCAAGTTCTCCTACAATCTGTGACTTTCTCCGATCATTTCCAATATTACGACATCATCTAGCTCCTGATTTACTCTCCATAGTGAATTATCCACCATCATCACCTTTATCCATCTCTCCCCTCCGGTTCTTCATCAAGTGTCTATCACCATCTCATTCAATCCAACATTATTCCAGATTCTAGATGACTTATTCTCTATATCTCCTCTCACAGAAATTATCACTCTCATACAAATTCTACCCCTATCATTCTCCTCATCGCTCGAATGAACTCAACACTCCACACTTCTTCATTCGTCTTATGCGACTCTATTGTGTCACTGATCCTTACATCCTCATCCCCATTATACACTCATCAATCACTGAGTCCAATTTATGCACCTATCTCACCACTCCAGGTCAAATTGCAGTCCCAATTAACCGTGACTTCCATTAATCCGCCACCAGTGTGCACGGAACCGATCATCACCCGGATTCATAGTTCACCATAGGTGAGCGCCAGTCTACACCATCTCAGTGTAGCAAATAATACCTGATTAATGGACGAGAGAGAAGAAGATCTGGTAGGCCACACAGGCGAGATAAAAGTGACATACAATGCGACTCATAAAGATAATAATCACAAAGAAAATCCTCAAATTACTCTGCTCACGAGTCTACTATAGCTGAAGGCACTAAATGACAGTTCTAACATCATGTGATAGAGGTGACTAATGCTAAGAAATAACACGTGATGCACATTCACATATACATAAGATATTGATTTTCAATTAATTCCTGGTCACTATGCATTCAGAAAACTTGTGTTTGTGATACCTAGTCAAAAATTTGATGAGAACTACATGAAGAGCAACACGCACCCGCCACACTTTACTCATGGCGTATATCACATTAAACCCACCCACTTGACGCTGACTGCACATTTTCATAACATATCGCTGAGATTACGAGAGACGAGACCAGACACCACACACACACTATAATATATATTATATTGTAAGGGTAGGAGTCGTATGTATTAGCAAATAAGAGAAAGAGAATTGTGTTGATGTGCTACAATACATGTGCTCTGCAAACCACCCTCGACTTGATGTGTTATTATAATTGCCATTTTTACTAGTGTCAACTGTGCTCTCTCCATGAAACTTACGAGTATTGAACTTTGACCAAAAGATCCAACTCGCACAAATAGTGAACTTTCCATCTGTGCGACCGCCCGGTGTACTACCAAGTGATGAGAACAAATCGTGAGGAACTCTGTGTACAATTAATACATAGTGGAAATCTGAGAGAGAATGACAAACTAATTCTTACTTAATGTGCTCACTAAGATGTTTTCGCTCTAACAGCGTCTGTCTATCACTCTCTCATATATGTATTTTGAGCTCCTCAAATGCTGATCAAATATGATCACACAGTGAAGAATCTCTAGTTCGGTGCACTCACTAGGATATTACGAGGCATTAGTAGTTTACTATAAGCATAAATTATTAAAGAAGATTATAATTACAATGGCACTGATAGGAATGTCTTATACAAACTTATACAAGAGAACTCTCTGCCATACTGGAAGGTGGATTCGCGTGATCGATTGCTTAATGGAACCTAATTAGCATCTATACTCTCGAGTGTCATTAACTTTATTTGATTAACATAACAAAATTAAACCACGGTCATATACTCCTCACAAAATAACCAAATAACTTTACACCCTTGAGTTTTATAGCATGTGTGACAGTGTATAAGCTCACGATGTGCGTACACTCGTCTAGTCCTGACCAGAGCGGTAGTGAGAGCACATCGTGTAGAGTAAATAAACTGCATTGCATGCGTAAAATGAGTGTATGGTGGTGCTTGTGCAATAAAAATGTCCTGGCTACACAAATTAAAACGCTGACATTGATGGTGTGTGAGCATAAGGAGCATCTCTGATATTTTCAGGATCAATATTCATAGAAAATTATATTATGTGTTTCCGCGTATCTACAGTCATTTTATCATGTATGTGGAATAACTGTGGCAGTTCAAGCGTCAGTGAGCTTTAAGAAGAGTGAGCTGGCTCCACACCAACCATACATCCACAGTCTAAAGAGATCACGAGAACACAATGCTGCGCTGTGTCGTGTTCCTTGTTAACCTTCAATGACTGCTTGCATTAGCTAGCTCAAGCGTTATTTTCTACCTTGAAATGACACACTACATAACCATTCTCTCTCATTCTATTGACAAAGAAGGTTGCTTAGTCCTCGATTAGCCGAATTTTGTGTATTGTCTAGTTTGTATTTGTGACATGTTTTACTGTTGCGTATGCATGTCGACATTAGCAACACATGACTGGCCCTCCCTCCTTCCAACCGCGCCTGTTCGGCTCACCCAAGCGTGTTCTGTAACTTATATACATTATCAGGCCTAGGAAACCCCGTGCACTAATGTTGAGTTCTAAGCCGCTTACTACTCACAGGGTTGCTGCTGGTTCTTCCATATTAATTTAGGATAGTGCCCCTGGCTATACTGTCTCTCATTAGCGCCTGAGTGCGCAGCCACAAGATAGTTTGCTAAAGTGTTACTTCCATGAACTGCAAACTAACGTGTGCCCCAGAGAATGAAGTAGATTGCTTAGTCCTTTGTGAATTACAAAAATTGATGTGTTATATATCGATTGAAGAAACTCACACTCATCACGATAGCTTCTCGCGCATTGAACATCCGCGCACTAACAGAGATCTTTTCCTTGGCATTGTGCGATAGAGAGCTTCGTCTTGGTCACGCATCATATACCGTAAGTTCTCTGCCAATACAGACAGGGATCTTGGATTCTTGAGAGATAATGAAAAATTGCCACTGACAGTTCTCTCCTGACGTCTGTGTAGAGACTAATATCAGATGAAGTTTATCTAGGAGCACACGCTATGAGGGCTGCCAAAGCACACTCAACTTCCTGCTGAGGATTTTAGTTTATATTGTAATTAGTTTGAGAGTGTGTGCGTTAGGGAGTTGCACTCACTTTTCATACTCATCCTCTATTGACTATGAACCATATAGATTTACCTTCGATTGACCCTGTACTATATAATATTCACATCAGTGGATGCCAGTGGTCCTATACAGTATTGCCTTCCATAGAGTTTGTGCTCATAAGATCCTCTTTATATAGCACGTAGTGACTATTAGGTCTCACACTTGTGCCTCACATAGTGTATTGAGAAGTGGGGCTGAGCCGTCCGGTGAGTCTGTAACCGTCTCATACTATACTCCTGACATTTCATTTAGATCTTTATGCTGGTCGTACGCTGCTCCGCGTTTGGTCTCGAGCGAGAGAGAAGCACCCTCTCTCATGAGACCACATAGAGAGGTTCTTTCAGAATTCCTGCAACTCGATAAGCGAACACTGGATTTCATTGGAAATATTTCTCTCTTCGCATGACTCTCTCCTTCCAGTGGGCTGAGGCCTCCGAGGGTTCTCCTAGTTACCTCACATAAGTATACGAGAATGCGTGGAGAAGTTACCACTAAGGACTCGTCCCGGTGCTGCTGAGATTACTTCTCCATCACTCTCAACGTTCTCTGTTTATCTCCATTAAAACTGAAGGTCTACTGCTTCTTCTTCTTTTACATGGACTGTGATGGTGTGTGTGATCATGTGTGTGCAATAGTCAAGTTGCAAATAAACATCTCGGAAAGAATGTTGCCCTCAGAAGATAAGACAGCGTGATCTTGATGGTCATGCTTAGGGGGTGTAGGTGTAAAAAGCGAGAGGGGCCACAAGTTAAAATTAGACTTAAGATTATTAATTGTATAGGAAGGCGTTGTATAGCGATTCTTGTGTATTTCTTTCTCGTTTTGACTCACCTCTTATATCCACGATGGACACATATACCCAGCTACTCGTGAATTATTCACTATGCTTCCTTTATCGTTTAACTCATATCCTGACCCGAGATGATAGAATAGCCACCCTCCCCACGTGGTGACAGAACGTAAGAAATAGAAAAAAGCAAAGTTTTTATAAAATAGTCATGACATAACCTTCGTTAATATTAATGTCATGAAATCACATTTACATAAAACCACATGTATAAGAAAGCAACAGAGCATCCCATATCCTTATAACACCAAGCAACTTTCCTTTTCTTTCTTGTAAGCTGTACATCTCTTACACCTGCCTTTTCTCAGTGTTTTATACAAATAAAATCCATTTTCTGTGGACACTTAGGGACAGCGGAGAGGAAGCTGAAGGGCACATGCTGGACAACAAGGAAGCAAGGGAAAGCAACTAGTTGGGGTGTGCAGACATGCCAGTTCTGGACAGTTTGATTCTTGTTTTCAAAAGGACAGCTTAACATGTCCGGGTGCATCACACCTACGGGTTTGTTTTTGAGACAGCACGCTTTAAAGGACGCTTTACCACCTTGCATTCTACAACACCATTTCTCCACTTAGCAACGTGTTGATTCTCAGCGTCAGAAAAGTAAAGCTGGAGATGAGTAAATGAAGTGTTTCAAAACCCAGGCTTCTTGCAATTACTGGGGGGGGGGTGGCGGGGGGGGGTGGCAAGTCACCTCCTTGATGGATGGGTACTCACTTTACTGTCTGGGAAATGCTCGACAGCATCTTCATCCAAGCAGATCAGGTCCCCGCCACCACTTTGGTTCCATAGGCTTCAAGTCTGTATGATGCCGCCTCGTTCCAAATCCTGCTGCTGTACGCGTGGGCGTAGAATATGCGCATGGAGTGAGGGAAAGAGAGCCAGGCCTGGACACAGCCTTCCTCTGTCATGCCAAAGCGATGCAAGGCCTCCAGCAGAGCCCGCTCTCGAACTCGGAACTCAGGCATCAGTGAAAGCGTGCCTTTAGCGTCCTCTGAAATGGAGAAACAGATCAGCTGGTAGGCATCTCCACTGCAAAGTTACCTGAGGGATGCCTTCGGCAAGCAGTCTAAATGAGAGGCAATCATTTTGTGGAGACGCTGAACAGTACTGCTGGTTAAACCCAATTATACTTAAATTATATAAAAGCTTGTGCTGTTTTTCTAAACTTTTATTTTCTTTGAAAATTAAGAAAGAGCAAGTGAGCCTAACATTAGGGATGGCTGGCCAGAACCCTTCCCTTAGAACAGAAATAATCTAATTCAGAAGACTGCCCAACAAAAAAGAACCCGTCACCAGGGATTAAATAAGCTTGTAAACTGGAGGGGTCTAGGGGTTTCTGAAGAACTGTTATAGACCTACAATAGAATGTATGGGTAAATTGTGGCAATCATGTCCTAGCTAGTGGGGTTTTTGCTGAGCTCCAAAGATGCTTATTCATGGAGGGCCTTGTAACTGGCATTTAATAAAGGTACTGGATGCATCTTAGGTGCACTAAAGCTTCGGAATCACTGACATGGGGCTCATCCCCTCAGACTCTACAGAGAAACAAATCACACACGAACAGCGAAGCCATCGCTGACCTGCCGCCACACTCAGAATCGCGTTTCTTTAGTGAGCCTGTGAACAATGCTATGTATGCAGATCAAAGTCAGGTTTCAAAGAGGAGGCGGGATATAGGACAGCCCCCGGAAAAAATTCCTAAAGGACTTGCTATCACAGATGGACTTCACCCAGCCAGAGGCTCCACTGGTTGCCGTGGACCTGCTACCATCAGCTGTAGTGTGGAGGGGAAACTCCTTGTCCTATGGGTCAGACTTCAGCAAAGGAAAACCAAGGAAGCACTTCCCGCCTCTCTTTCCACCCAAAGCACAGTTAGGATGGACAAAAGTCCAAGCAAGCTGGGCAGACTGAGTGCCCGTGTCAGTCAGTCATGTGATTCAAAACGCAAACTATTTACCCATTTGTTCCTCCAATCTAACAGCCTCCCAGCTCGGCTACTTCTGCTATTTCTCAGTGTGTGCGTTTCAAGGACAGGCCCATGCAGGGTATCGTTATCTGTGTCTGTATTACTACAGATCAGTAGAGAAACTTACATACCAGTCTGAAGAAAGTAGCTCTTCGCCTTGTTTACAGGATCATCCCCGTCTTCTGGTGTAAGAAATAACTTTATGGCCTTCACCTTGAAAAATTAACCAAGTGAACAGGCTTTAAAAAATGGCAAATCGCTTTTGAAAAAAGATGCAAATTCTTGGGCATCCCGGAAAGGCGGAAAGTATTGCTGCAATTTCTTCCTTAAGCTTCCAGCACTTACTCCGTTTTCACTCGTAGAGACAATCCTTCCATACAGACTAAAAGCAACTACAAAACCATATACTGGAAAAGCCCCCTCCTCGGGCATTTCATTTCTATCAGTCTTTATTCAGCCGAGACATAAGCAGAAGGGTAAAGAGACAACTTAAATGCTCAGACTTGGTCAACACATGATAAATATAAAAAGTGAAGGAATCAGGAATACCAAGCATTAGTTTCACTTACATTAGCAAGTTCTTTGAAATCTTGGTTCTTAAAAATTAAGTTAGGGCTGGCACAATGACTCAGTTAAATAGAGGTGCTTGGCACCAAGCCTGATGACCTGAGTTCAGTCCCCAGGACCCACATGGTGGAAGGAGGGAACTGACTTTGGCAAGTTGTCCTCTGACCGCCACACTGGCAAAATACAATAAAGTGTCAACTTCAATATTTTACTTAATATTTTAATAGTTTATTACACACACACACACACACACACACACATATATATGATGTTTCTTTTTTATTTAAAAAAGGTGTCTACTTAATTCCTGTTTTTATCACTGGGATTTACTGGAGTATGTAGCTCATTGTATGAAAGCAACTTAAAATAATTCATTCATCCCAATTTCCATTCTATCTTCTACAGTATTTATCAAAACAAATATTCATAAAAAGCTAATACATCTGTGGTGGTTGATTTTCTGTCAATTTGACACAGGCCAAGGTCATCTGGGAAGAGGGGTCTTGGCTAAGAAAATGTCCCCATCAGACTGCCTCGTAGATCTCCAATGATATCAAACATGCATGACATGTGTGTCAGAGTATACGCACATGCACACACATGCAGTTATATGCCACAGTTTGGTATGTAATGAGCGTGTGTGTAATAAGTACAAATGGCTAGAGTTAAGATTATATTTTTGATAATCCCAGCACTCATGAGGCAGAGCCAAGCAGATTTCTGTGAGTTCTGTGAGCCAGGCTGGTCTACAGAGCAAGTCTAGGATAGGTACCAAAACTACATATCAAAACCCTGTCTCAAAAAAACAAAAACAAAACAAAACAAAAAAAAAAGATTATATTTTTGAAAATTCATACCATTTCATTCTTCAGTAAAGCCAATCCAATTTGGTCTGTTTGAATCTTCCTTCCTTTCCCAAAATCTGTGGTCCGTAGTAATTCACAAAACCTTCATTCTATGAATATAACAGAATATAATAGATTAGAGCCGGGCGATGGTGGCACATGCCTTTAATCCCAGCACTTGAGAGGCAGAAGCAGGCAGATCTCTGTGAGTTCGAGGCCAGCCTGGGCTACCAAGTGAGTTGCAGAAAAGGCGCAAAGCTACACAGAGAAACCCTGTCTCAAAAAATAAATAAATAAATAAAAATAAAAATAAATTAAAAAAAGAAATATAATAGATTAGAACTTCATATATATAGTACATCAAGTACAACCAAACATTTCGCTTCATATTTAATTAAGAAATTCAGTAATCACCAATAATACAGAGGGGCCAATGGTCTGAGAAATGCTAAACAGTTACACACCAGAAGGAGAATGAGGCAGATAGATATAAATCAGCCTGTAAACCCTCAGGGGGGCAGTGTGTGAAGAAAACCACACTAACCAAAACTTTACCACAAAAGGCCAATGAAGACCAAACCTTTGAAATAGTGTTCACAACAGTGAGGGGTCCTTGGTGCACATGACCCAAAGTGCTAAGCCAAGAGAGGTGTACTCATAAGCTGCCTATTAAACCTGCGGCTCAGCCCCTCTCAAGTGCTTTGGTTTGGGATTCTTCTGATGTTGGAGGAGAGCAGAACAAGGGGCAGACTTCTTTTTCCATCCAACAAGCTCTGCTCCTTGATGTTATTCATTTATCTTTTCGTTCACCCCGATTTCTCTCTGTCATTTCCCCAGGAGGGATGGAGTCGCCTCTAGATGTCATGCTTCAAAACTGTCATATTACTCAGAAGAAATATGTGATTATAATCGGTCTGTGTGAAACAGACAGAGAACGCACATGCATGGCCAAGAGGTCCAGGGGAAGTTCTTGAAAATTAAGAGTCCTCCACAGTTTCAACCAATAATCACAACTGAGCACCAACTCAAGGCTTGTCAATAAAGGATGTTAAAGCAATTTTCTATCAGTAGAGCACAAAAATCAACTGCAGATAAAGTGAGTACTCCCTATATCGAATCTCAGATTTTTAAAAGTTGTTTCAAATTGGTAATAAAAGTGTTGGAAAGTTTAGGGTAACTGGAATAATTATCCCTCCGAATTATTAAATATAACCAAAAATTTATAACCAGAGCTTTAACTCTCTAAAGAAAACTTCAAGGAATCCTTATTGTCAAGCTACTCAACTTCATTTCTCAAAAACAGACTTTTAAAGTCTATTGGCTGGCAAAATGGTATGGCAGGCAAGGAACTCCCCATGCAGGCCTGACGACCTGATTTGGGTCCCTGGAAGCCACAGTAGAAGGGGAAACTGCCTCCTAAAAGCTGCCCTTTGTGTGCATGCACAGACACACACACACAGACACACATGCATTCACACATATATACATGTACACATACACACACACACACAAACTACTAAATAAATAAAAATTTAAAAGAGAACACTGTCTAAAGCTAAGACCATTTCTAATGGGAACTTCTCAACAGGCAGTGTATTTTCATAAACACCAAAGCAGACCTGGTCATAAATTCATTCACAGAAATCCCTTCCATTTTTTAAGACATTATTTTAGTAAGTTTTCAGAAGGAAAAAAAGTAGAATTTTTAGGTAGGTCAGTTATAAAAAACAGATCGCAAACAAAGAGTATACACTCTGAGAAGTATTACATACAGGTCACAGTGCTGAATTTAAAGATCTTTCGTGCTCTCTTGCCTATGTATTGTCACCTATGTCTCCTTCGACACACGGGCAGCTAACTGACCACAATAGGAACCATAGGCCCAGAAAGCCAAGGACAGTTACTATGGAGCCCTACGGAGAAATAACACTGAAAGTTAGGGTTATGTGTGCACCTTCAAATGCCGAACAGGTGTGACTTAAAACTCAGCAAATGCTGGCTGCTGGCTGCGCAGGTTAGGGATGTATGTCCTACTCAGTCTGTACAAACATACCTAATGACAATTAAAGAAACACAGGCCATGAATTTGAGAGAGAGCAAGTAGGGGCTGGTAAAAACCAGAGGGCTGGAGGGAGGAAAGGGAAGGAGGAAAACAATGTGATTATGCTTTATTTTAAAGAATAAAAAAAAATTAAGTAAAAAAAATAAAAAGTTTATGATTTATAATTCATACACATTAAAGAAAACCCAACATTAGGTTAGAATGGAAAAGGACCTGTACAAGTCTAAAAAGTGAGGTAACTATGTACCCGAGATTTCTGGAGAAAATTACTGAACAAAGCGGCCACGCCACAGCGTGAACCCGTCGAAACTACCACGTGCTCCCGAGGAAGACGCTAGAGAAAGCCTGTTTCAGAGAGACTCTTCTGGGGATGGGCACACATGGTTACTGCAGGCTTTCTCTGGGACCACCACCCAGCCCCCAATCAAGACATGGAGACTTATTATTAGGAATGCTCGACCTTAGCTTTTTGTCCACTAGCTCTTATAACTTTTTTTAAAATTTAATTTTATTTTATTTTACAGTACCATTCAGTTCTACATAACAGCCACAGATTCCCTTGTTCTCCCCCTCCTGCCCCCCTCCCCTGCCCTCCAGCCCACCCCCCATTCCCACCTCCTCCAGGGCAAAAGCCTCCCTGAGGAGACTGGGATCGACCTGATAGACTCAGTCCAGGCAGTCCAGTCCCCCTCCTCCCAGATTGAGCCAAGCGTCCCTGCATAAGTCCCAGGTTTCAAACAGCCAACTCATGCAGCGAGCCCAGGACCTGGCACCACTGCCTAGATGCCTCCCAAACAGATCAAGCCAATCAACTCTCACCTATTCAGAGAGCCTGATCCAGTTGGGGCCCCTCAGCCATTGGTTCATAGTTTATGTGTTTCCATTCGTTTGCTATTTGTCCCTGGCTTATCCAACCTTGGTTTCAAAAGTGTACAATGGAAAAATGAAAGCATCTTCATCTATGTTTTGCCTCAGGGTTTTACCCTTCTTTTCATTCTGTATGTCCTACTTTCCCTGCTTCCTCGTGTCTGACTGGCTGGAGGCTGCCTGCTCTGGCTGACCCCGGACATCTTCCACTCTTTCTCCCTTGTTCTCTCTCTCTCTCTCTTCTCCCGCCTATTCCCCCTCCTATTTACTCTCTTGCCACCAGCCGCCTGTCCCTCTTCTGTCTAGCTGTTGGCCATTCGGCTTTTATTAAACTACTCAGGTGCCTTAGGTGCATAGGTTAAACAAATGCACAAGTGAGTGAAAAAAATGTGACACATCTTTACATAGTTAAACAAATGCAGGATAAACAAACAACATAGTTAACACATCATTTGACATAGTTAAACAAATGCAGGATAAACAAATATTAACACATCTTTACATAGTTAAACAAATGCAGGATAAACAAATGTTAACACATCTTTACATAGTTAAACAAATGCAGGATAAACAAATGTTAACACATCTTTACATAGTTAAACAAATGCAGATAACAAATGTTACACATCTTTACATAGTTAAACAATGCAGGATAAACACAAATGGACATAGTTAACAAATGCAGGATAAACAAATGGACACAACATAGTTAAACAAATGCAGGATAAACAAATGTGACACATCTTACATAGTTAAAGCAATAGTCCCTGACACACTCTTTTGTTTTTTGTTTTAATATAAAAGATATCAAGAAAAAAAAATAAGCCAACACTTAATATCATTTTAGAAATTAATATGCACACATGTTACAAAAAAATAATCTTTTTTTTAATCTGAGAGGATTATAGAAATTTTCCTATGATACAATTTCAAAATTGTGTTTTCTTACCTTAACATTTTCTATTGCCTCCACAATCCTCTCAGTCAGGCTTGCAGAGTCATTTATTTGATTGTTTAGATTTCTGATGACAATTTCAAAGTGATTTCCTTTGAGCTGACCAAGTCTGAGAGGATCACCTACAGACCGAATATTAAATACATTCATTCTCTTCTTCTTAACTTCTTTTTCAATATTTTTCAACCTATAAGTGACAAGTCATATAATCAGTTAAATCTAAGTCTAAAAATAAAATTATTGTATTTAACACAAGCTTTAAAAACGATAGTTACCAGGCAACGCCTATCAAAATGTAAGTACCACGGGAGGCTGGAGGATGGCTCAGCTGTTAAGAATACTGGCTGCTCTGTTCAGAGGACATCTGCACCAGACCTTCATCTTGATTCCCAGCACCCCCCACACTCATGGCACGCTCACAACCCACCTGTGAACTCGCAGTTCCAGGTGGGAATCCAACACCCTCCTCTTCTGTCCTCTACAGGCACATATCTCCGCACACATGTCAGGCAGCAGTTCAGCACTATGTCCTCTATTTCCCCACACTGCAAAAAACAACAGACGCCGATCAAGCGTGGACATGCTCCCTGAGTTAGGTCAGTATGTCTCAAGAGCTCCAGAGTACAGAACTACGTCAAAAGTCGTGGTTACACAATGTGAAATTACTACACAGTGTTACTGTAAGTCAACACAACCCAACAATACACCTAAAATAACAACCAACTCGATAATTAGTTAAGCTACTGATAAGTGACTAGATAAAAGTCACACTAGACTTATCCCCGCTAGTGAATTGTGAATTCATTTACATCAGTATCAACGCTATTGTATTAGCCCTCTAGTTATAGACTGGTGATAAAGAGCGAAGATCAGGCGTTCAACATTTAGGAAAAAAAGTAAGACTAAGACTAGAGAAAAAGAATGTATCTCTCTCTACAGAACGTAAGGATAACAGTGTAAGGCGACTTGCCGATTTTTTACTTCATGAGGCTTTATACAAGTATTTTTCAAGATGATGTTGATATGATACGTTACATATGTCGTGTTTACTTATAAGTGACTAGAACTGATACTGATAACTGCCATGCCACCAATACCCTTGGCATGCCCTTTTCGAATATGACCGACGTTGCTCGGCCTAATACTGCTTAGGAGTCCCTACTACTGATGGGCACCTGGCCCATCACTCCTCTCCCTATCCTAATCTTTGTTCCTTTCTTCTTTCTGTCTCTTTTGCGAGCCCACAACTTTCTCTCACTGAATAAGAAAGACAAGACCTTTTGCGCCACCCATGCTTCATGTACCTAGACGCTCGTTCCGCTGACGCAGTCCCCATGTACGCGCCCGAGTCGTCCCCTACAATTGACTCCCTCACAATGTGCGTCCTGTCACACTATTTAGCAAAATACCTACATCGACTATGTCCTACGGATCGTGGTAGCTATGAGGATATTATATCCGATAATATACTCCAGATAGCGGCTCTACAACCATACAGACATCCTTCCCTATTCTTATTTGCGCATCACACTGCACTTCGTCTGTCCCTCTCTGTTTTCCGTGAAGTTTCCAACTTACAGTCCTATACAGCATCTTTACCACAGGAGTAACTTGATATTTAATCTCATCACCCTACATGCCTGAATGCTAATAACTGGCGTCCTTCTCTTTACCTAAGCGACAGAGACTATATGTCTCAACCTGCTACTCTTGCCTATTTTGTTAGTTGACTAAAATTAGCTCTAAGGATGGAACTTTAACAAGGTGTATTCCCTTGTTTCATGTCGTTATAATTACCGAGATTGCTTCACACATTAAAATACAGTCCCTTAAAATAATCGCGCCTATAGGCAATAAATAAACTGTGCCTTATACCCAATTCGCAACCAAATTTGTTATGTGTAGTAACTAACGGAATAGATACTAGAGATGTACTGAGCAGTTACAAGTAGGAGGTATAATCCTCACGTCTCCTTGAACACATCATCTTTGGAAGACATCAACTTTTATAGTAAATTGTTTAATTGAAAGCTAATACAGAAGTTCCCAATCACCTGCAGATCTTACAAAACTTATACTAATTGTAGGATCACTAATTAACCAATCATTTCTAAGGTATTGTATTCGTTTACTAATCGGTAGAAGAACATACTGCGCACTAATGTATGCCCTTTTTACACACAACACGACCGAGAAGTTGGCCTCACCCTGGGACCCTGGATCTCCTACTGACGTGTCGATCATTTATACAAAACAATCCCTCTCCTTCGAACATACTCGGGCTAAGGCAAACTAGAAACCTCTTCAATTCTTATCTAATATATTTAAATTATACTCACTGCTCACATGTGACCATTCACAGCCAATTGGATGTCCCTGATTTTTCATTTCTAAACATCTGTGAATTAATGTGCACTTCTCGAGTCTAAGATAACAAGGAAGTTATCATTTAACTATAGGTACAAATAGTTATTATTTCAATCGTCGTCAGACGATCTTTTCATAGATGCCAATTACTGTAATTACGACCTCCTCCATCTTTTCCATACTTTATTCCCTAAAGCTGAACTAATACTACTTAATACCACGCTTTTAAAAATATTTGGCTTCATGAAATAACACAGCAATGCCAGCTGACCCCAATGTCTTTTAGAGAATTTTTAGTGCTGTGCCTCTAACTATTCTTATTTAAGTATATGCTCCCCTGTTATTTGTATAACATAACGCTTATTGCATATAATAGACACTCTGCCCCTTTTTATAAATAAATAATTATATGAAGGAAGAAGATTTATATTAGATTGCATTATAATGTCTTACTAGTTTACACTATTTTTAACCTTTGATCGCAAATGCACTAGAGTATCTATTTCTATTATTTCGAATATTGTCGATGACTAATGATATCCGTGATTTTAATACAATTGTGACACTATTCATAAATACTTGTCAGTTTGCCAATCCCCAGCTAAATTTCCCCTATTTTCTGCCTAAAGTAATTTTCTATATCTACCCTTCCTTCCACTCCCATGAATAAGATATATCCCCAAAAATTGCTATTAGCATAATTGCCGTTGGTACATGCGATTATTTCATAGTCTATAGCTGAGTAGACCCAAAACTATTAAAGGACATGGAATTACTTCTTTCTTGTGCAGACCTTCATACTTCCCTTCCCAGCAGCAAGCAGTTATGAACTGTCCCGAAAACAATGATCAAATTCAAGTACGATTGCCTGTTTATATAGCGAAGCTCGGTGCAAAACGTACCTAGTATATCCCAGTAACACACCCAGTCGCTCAGCCGAGACCGTGTCAATGTGGAAAACTGGAAATGAAAGATAACTCGATACCCTAAGGTATGAACGGATGAAACTCCCTTCCCCGCTATCGATTCACCGAGACGCCTCAAAATAGCGCTCTCATTCCTGACTAGTACAACCGGGGACAACAATACTACAGCATTAACATAGCGAAAGATCATTTTCAACTATTCTGAATTATTTTTTTATCATTATTGTGTAATATAGTATATTTTCTTTTTCGTATTTATTATACTGTAAACTGGTAGTCTCTTTGTAAAACAGTTAATACATGGATAGTAGAGGGACTAAAAACTTTCAGTTTTCTTTCGATTTAGTATTCTCTCTAGCCTTTAAAGTTATAAGCCGCGCGTTAACTTTAGTGATATCTTTTTTATAATTACTAATCGTAGGAAAGCTTTCTTGTATCCTACGTAGTGAGCTGAAACGTAGCATATCCATGCTTCTGGATTAACACATGTATGAACCTCTCTTTAAATCAATAATACGCATTCGGTGAACTCATGCACCTGATACATCAGCCAGGATATGACTATATAGTCATTTTCTTGTACCATGAGATTCATTTTAATACGTTCCCCCTTGTATCAAGGAAACTAATCTTATACTAACTTCAGCTCTCTTATTAAAACACCACAAGCAATTGAATGGCTCAAAGCAAAACTCACATTGAGCACTATCATCTTCTCCCCTACTTTTTCTCGCTCTTTTTGAATAGAACATTGTACCTTCAATTGAGGTAACTAGCTGAAATCTCATTTACATAATAGGAAAACTTAATTCACCGTAAATGATATTATACTACAAAACAGAACACACGAAGACTCCCACTGCAATTTTCCTCATATCCCAATAAAATCCATCTCCAATCATTCTCAACAAAATTACACCCAACAAAGTCCCATATCGATATATAGGATAGAAACAATCCGCCTATAAGTTGATAAGAGGCAATAATGCTTGCTAATGGCACTGCTGCTATGATAATCCTCCCCTATCCCCAATAGACCCAGAACACTTCACCATGATACATCATGATGCCATGATAATGGAGCTCTTCATCGAGTTGCCTATGTACAGAGTATAAGGTTATGCGCTTATTACTGACCCAAGGCTATGTGAGTCTAGACTCTGAGACTGATACGAGCTATGACCACATGGCTACGCTGAACAGCCCTCTGAATGTGATGGAATGAAGGTATTATTAAACGAGTATTGCCGGATGCTTAATCTGATGTTAGTTTTGCTCCTCTGTCAGTTGGTATGAATTTTTTAAATTGTGGTAAACCATACTATATTCTGAAAGTACAATGAACTGCAGAGCAACACCTTCCACCAGCACACACACACCTACACACACCACACACACAACACATTCTTCAAAATCGGGACATGAGTACTTGCCACCTGCTCAGCCTTAGGCATCCCCAGAGTGGTCCTCTCCTTCGTATGATGAGCGACTCGTCCTGACGTCCGCAGCTGTTCTTCGCGAAGAAGCCCCAAGGTACCTGCCAGCCATGTTTGACTCCCCCAAGCGGCTTTTAACTATCCTTTATGAGTATGGGATATGTATTACCAAAAAAGTAGCTCGAGGGAAGCTGAGAAAGATTCGACGCGCCCGAAGGGAACCGATGGCCAAGACCTAAAGTGAGGATTATGAGGACCACTCGTGGTGATATGTATCCTGTAAAAAACCAAAAAAACAGAACCAACCTATTATTTACATACAACAACAGTCGCTACTCGAATTTGTACATTACGTAATCCGAGATAAAGGCCTGAGCATCCTGAGAGAAGCAGACTAGTCATATTTCCACCCATTGGATAGAACCACAGTAATGACAAGCCGCCCAAGTCTCATCACAGCCTACAGACTACACCCAGCATTCCCTTCCCTTCACAGGATAACCCATCTATCCACACCTCTACCGCCCAAAATCTGTGATCGTATAGCTCTATAACATGGTTAGTGTAGACTTACTTCTTAAAACCCAGAAAAATTGTGAAGACCTCGAAACCAACTCAAATAGCAAATAACAAATTGCCTCAACAATTCCGGAAATATACATTTGTGACTGCTAGCTTTACGACATGCTCTTCAATGATCCCCAAATACTTAGATAATTTTCACACATTAAGCAGCATTTGCAACCCGCTTCCATCTTTACTCCCAAAAAACAGTCGCCCCTTATTCTTTTACCCAACAGCTCTATGACACAGGTTACTTCTCAGTAATTATCTCCATCCACCATTCCATCACTTATCATTTTCAGAAATTTATACACCCACATGTTAAACCCCAAGACCCAGAGATTGACCCAGAATTACCTGTATAGACATGTTTGTTCATATCCCTCACACTTCTAAGCGACCCGGTGCATGTCTTCTCATCATGCGACTTGATCTAAAAATAATAATGTGTCCAGAGACTTTTTACCCGCGCCCCATCCTCTGTGCTAATCTTGAGTTTCTGTATGGCTGTTGTTGAGAATTCCCATGTAATAAGCACTGATGTTCTCGTCGCCTCGGAGTTCCATAATGAGACTATAATTCTATTCCACCCGCTTTCAGAACTTCTTGTTGAGAGTGAATAGTGGGAGGATCTGGTTCCCAGGAGTTTTTCTCACGGACTAGTGCCGACTTTTTACCTTAATTCCCTTGTTTGTTTATGATAATCTTAGTTTTATTATATAGGTACAATAAAACTAGGGAAACCTCCTCTATTCTTTAGGATTCCAAAATATTGTGAAAATAGCCCAAACACTACACCTTCTTCTTCAGACACACAGCAAAGGGACCAGCGACGACCCCTCTTATATACTCCAAGGCTCTCGTTGGTTCTCGATTTTACAAAAGACTTGCACTGTTTATTCCCTAACCGATTATAAGAAAACGCATTAAGTGCCTTTTATGCAAGAACGCAGCTTACAGTGTTTTTATATTATGAGCTTGCACTGTACACTCCTAGAAAGGATGCCTCTCTTGATAGGTTATGTTGCATGATTTACCCCTAGAAAATTCAATGTTGTGAAGTGAACCTAGTGAAGAATTCCTCGGGATTGGTCGTGGATAATCTCCGGTATTGCCTTGAACTCCCCACATCCCTCTTTCAGATGTCTGCACCACTGCCCGCCGTGAGACGAGACCCACTGCTCCAGCAATGTACGTAATTTGCCTCACCATAAAGTGACTCAGTATAGTCAGATCTATCCCTCCTTCTCACACTTTAGATAGTCACCACCAACTTGACACCGGGGTGCTTTCCGTTGTCCAAGAGGCCAGCTCGTTCCCGACGTGCAGAGCTCTGGTCACCGTGTCCCAGTGCGCGAGCTGCCCAGCATGTCTCGTTGCACCAGGAAGTATAGGCGTCTTCTTGTCATGGAGTTACCTTCACGCGGGAACTCCGCGCGCTAGACAGTACATCCTGGTAACCCTTTATCTCTTAGCTTTTGACCAGATACTGCATTACAATCTGTCAGATTCGATAATATTTCCATAACAACTCTTTCAATCAATGCGACTTACCTATCTAATTGCCCCCTGATTCAGATCTAGCCCCGAATGGCGTCGACAGTGACGATGAGAGTCACTTCTGAGGAGTGTTTATCAGTGTGCGGGAACTCGAACAAAATCCAGGAGCAATTATACGAAAACACAGCCACATAGATTGATCTCTGATACCACCATACACGTGGTACATTACACTCCCTCTCGCGATTATTAATACAATTCTGTATGACCTCACTACAAAATGCATTAAAAACTTGTTCTACTGTGCTCTCTTATCCAAAACGAATTTATACAGACCCAATGATGAAGTTTTGTTGATTGGTGCCTCAAGGAAGAACCCATCCGCTGAAGTCGCTGGCCCATATCACGTCAGTCATTCATAGGTCCCCCTCAAAAAAAACCCCATCTTAATAGTCTATAGACGTGGTTAAGATGTAGTTTTTACATGAGATGTCTATGAATCATCAATGAATACTCAGGAAACACCTGGCAGAGGAAGATATCGTTAGCGGTCATCGTGAGGACTTTCAATGACCTCTCCTGGAGCATGAACAGAACATTTACCGAAAGTCCCTACTATGCTTTTTGCTGAATATGGCGAATAACATATAGAAGTGCTAGTCCAATTATGATTGCGACTTTCCCACGATGTTTCTTGATTGTGTCTATGCCTGTTTCTAGAATCTTATCCAGAGATTACTAGATCCGAGATCGACTGCTGAAGCTGCCCGCCACCCACCATGGACAAGTCACAAGAATTTAACTGAGACATCTAGATCAAAACTTGTTCTTGACTACCACGAGGACTCCAGATTCAGTTCTCCGTAGACCCATACACAATGTGCACCTCCCACACATCTGTACCGTTTCCCCAAAGTTGGTACGGAACCTGTTGCCCTCCTTTTTTTCTACCTAACTCGATTTAGTACCCTTTCTGTCAAACCTTCTCTCATCACCGTTCTGCTGTCTAAGTTGCAACTGTTGGACTATACCCCAACAACAAAAAGACACAGAGATATATCAAACCAATAAGAACCTGTTAAAAAAATGTATGAATTAAAAAAACAAATGGCAGTCAATATATCAAGAGCTACATCTGATAATGGGTGCTTTAGCCCCACACCGAAGGAGTTGCTAGAGAGTGGTTTACGCCACTTTTATAACAGATGATCTGTCTATCGCCAGACTCATTCCCAGATCCCATGGCAGTCTAATTCCGAGCCACTTGTGACAATCATACTCTTTACGG
This sequence comes from Peromyscus leucopus, assembly GCF_004664715.2. Lineage (NCBI taxonomy): Eukaryota > Metazoa > Chordata > Mammalia > Rodentia > Cricetidae > Peromyscus > Peromyscus leucopus. Next base: position 11,217 of record NW_023504678.1, on the reverse strand, counting down.
TGTGTTATATGTGTCATACAACTGGAATATTTTTTAAAGATCGGTCGAAAGAATAAGACAGGAGAAGGCCTCCAAGTGGCCTCTAACTACAATAGTACGAAACCCATCTCCAATAAACATAGTGAATGTAGGCAAGTGTATATAGCTGTCTAAAACCCCAGATACATTCGACCTCCCCAGTTACCTTCCTTCAGCTGTCGAAGATTATCAACACTTATATGTATACTAAAGACGAATGATACACATCTCATCAGATGTATTGATAATCCCAATTTTAGTCTCTAAGCATACCATCATCACTAAGTGCGACCAAAGCACCTTGGCATCAGGCATCCATGATGAGAAAAGCAACCACGTAGAGAGTAGTGATGGTTCATCCTGCGATCAGGGTACAACCAGAAGAGGCAAGGCGCCAACTCCCCACGTTGTACAAGAGTAGACCGCCAGCAAGTCACACCACAGAGTACAGCTACCTCCATTCTGCACATCATGAAAGTGCGCAGTAGGCGCAACCTGACTTCTCACACTTAGAGCTACTTGATATCCTTGCACATACTTTTACGAATTTCATTTCTCCATCCGTGATCTCATAGATCCATCACCACTATAATACATCTCAATTCCACGCTGGACCAGTCCTACAAATCACAATCCAAATTACTCCCTGGACATACCATTTTCACAACCTCTTCAATTCACTGCATTATTTAAATAGATCCCCCTTGCAGATAGCGCCCTGCAATCGTCCCCAATACACACACCACCAACACACACATCACACACCGCACCAAAGCTGGAACACCTTCCCTCGGAATTGCGCCGTTCAAATACCGTCCATCATTACGTTAAGAGAGGAAAGACACTATCTTCTCCTTCAAATCGCACTGGGTTAGCATACAGTCTGCTAGAAGAATTAGAACAGCATAACCCCTGTTATGAATCGTTGCACTATCTTCGAAAAAGTCTTTTACCGTTTACCACTTAAAGCGTTGGATCTATGCAGATCACCGATGTGCCCATCCGACATCTACGTTCTAATACTTCAACATAATATCCCTCCTCCTTCTAAAACTCTGTCCTCTCACTACTACTATCTGGCTTCCTCACTCGATGGCAGAACCTCTGAGTCGGTCACCCCATTTTGACCATAGTTCTAGCATCAATATCCGACATTCCACGAACTACTCAGCTCTAACTCTGCCAACTGCCATTTCTAGCACTCCGACCTACTTCCTTGCATAGAATCACCTCCTTAACGTGTACTCATTCCCACCTCCAAACTTAACACCTTATAGAAACTACAACGATTGTGCTATATTACTAACATTCAGGATTCAAGCATGAGCCTGACCAATCCCCAACCATTAACCCACCAAGCTCCATGCTCGATTCCTGAGGTGAGCCCCGTTGACTCTTTTCTTTTTCTAGTGGCACCTACTAATTATATCGTACCAATGTGTTGACTACCCCAGAAATTACATTGTATTAAAGTGTTACCACACAACCTCAATGATACTGTACTAACCAGAACAATGCTGTACATAGATTTAAAACCCTATTTTCTACACTCTTACAACAACAGATTGTTCTTAAATCTATCTCTCTCCTTAGAAGTCGCACACCATCCTCATATTTAAGACGAGAATATGAGTGTCGCTTTGTACTTTAGTCCATTAACCCTTCTAAAACACACATGTTTACACCATTCACTGCTCATCAACTCATTACTCATCTATAGTGTGGATAACCTTTCTGCATCCAGTCATTTAGTATTCCAATACTTAGAGAGGAAGATATTTAACCACTGTAAAGGAGAGCGTGAACACGAGTAAGGCAGCAGCTGCAGTAATCAACTGAACCAATTTACGCATTCAGATGACTGGATCCATCGCCAGCCTCCTGTTATCTCTACACACCATATGCACCACACACGACACCACACACACACACACCAGACACAGCACCCACACAACGACATTTAATTCTAGATATAAGCATCTCTATGTAAGTACTTATACATCAATCGCATACTCTCTCATCTATATTTGTTCAATTCCACCTCCAAGAAAGCTAGAAAAGACACAATCTACTACCTATATTCCCAAAAATGAACTGTAACCCACAAATATTAAGAAACACACAAGCACATTAGATATAACCATAGCTAGTCTTGCAAGTCCTGTTGTACAATAATGGATTACCCACATTCAACACAATAAGAACTCCGCTCAAAAACGCTTGCCTGCTGAGCCAGAAGTTTAACTTACTTGTTGTCTAAGAATAACTACAACGACAATAACGGTCTAAATGAATATGCAGTATACTTAAGTCTTCTCGCAAACCTCAACAAGAGTACAGGAGATCCAGTAGTTCCAGAATGATACACCCAGCACAATGAAACCAATGCCTATGAGACGCCGGCACTTCATGTAGTTCAGAGGTGCCTTTCTTAAATGAACACAGACCACGACCGACCCGTGGCAATGACGTGAAGAGATATATATAGGAAGGTAAGGTCGTTTTTATAAGAGAGGCGACTGAAGTACTGACGAAATGAACGCGCCGCGATGATCAAAGGCTGAATTCTTGCCTTAGTGACCTTGTGTTCTAGAATCGTGAGCTTTATGAATCAACCGTCAGCAGTCAGCTTTTGCTCAGGTTCCTCTGCACAGTATTCCTCGCGAGATCACCTTCTTATCATAGTGAAGAAAGTCAAAGAAAGGCCTCTCCTTGGTAGCCGTGGGCCGTGCGGCGACGAAGGCCACTCCCCAGCCCCAAGCAGTAGGTTACAAGCCCTCCGGGTGGAAGCAAAAGGCCGGATGGAAACCACGCGACTCGTGGGCTAGCTGGGCAGGACGAACCCTGGCTGTTTCTGGCGAACACAGCCTGTTCCCCGGGGCCGAACCCCAAGCTGTTCCCCGGGAAAGCGGACACATCGCTGCGAGCGGAACCCGACCACGCATGAAGGCGAGAGCTCCCTGAGAATCCCAACACCTAGCCCACAGCTCCAACAGCGGCAGCCCGCCACAGCCACCTTCCTCCTCCCTCCGGCCCACGCCCACCCCGTCCGTGTCGCCCACATAAGGCAAGGGGAGCCACTGTAGAGCTTCGATCGCCATCAGCGTCACGCGCCTACTCTCAAAACCCACGCGGCGAAAACCCAAGCCTCCGTCACTAAGACTCAAGCCAAGTTACAAGCTACGCTACCACGAGGAAAGAAAAACGTAACCTCCCGCAGGAACAACTGCGCATTCCCGGAAAGCCTCCGCCGGCCCAAGCCTTCCATCCCCGGAACATTTAAAAGGATCACAAGAGCTCCCCACTGGTGGTTCTGCCCCGCAGGTAGGTCGTGAGCCGCCCCAGTCCAGCATAGAAGAATAAGGAAGAGCGGGGACTGTGATTGAGGAGCGGACCTTCCGCTTAGGTTGAACCCCGCCCCATCACACCCCAGGGCCCCCAGGGACAACCGGAGCTGCTAATCCCCGCAGCGAATCTGGCAGCTTCCGGAACAAGCCTCGTCACCTGGGGTCGCACCGATCTGCCAGATCGCCTTGCTTCCCGCCGCAAAATCCTCGCCCTCCGAGTCTCGCGGACGTGCGAGGCGCCATTTCGACCTGTATCAGGAAGCGAGACACTCAGGAAGTAGGTGGCCGAGCAAGATGGCGCCACGCGCGAGGAAGGCTGATCTCAGGCCAGGACCTCGCTGCCGTCCTCTTATCCTGGGCCGGTTTGCGACCGGCTCGCTTCACCCAGAACGGGAAGTGGGTGCACACCCCCCGCAGAGGCGTGGGGGAGCCCCGCAGTAGCCTCTGCGCTGGGTCGCCGATGTCTCGCTTGCTGGAGGTGGGGAGTGTAGGAAGCTGTCAGGCAGTCCGTCCACAGGTGGAGGGAGGGGTAAGTAAGCGCAGCACAGCTTGGAAGCCGGAGATGAGCAATAAAAGCAAAGCCCAAGAGAGCGAAAAGCTCTAGTCACTTTCGGAATGGACACAGTGCCCCAAACAGAAGATTTTTTTAAAATCCGATTTTTCCGTGCCTGAAAGTAATCCTTCAAGAATATGCATCAAAGACCTCAGGTTTCTTTTATTCATTTTCATGCTAAACGTTTTTGCTACCTACATGTTCCGGACTGATCTGATTTCCCAGACTAAACTTGCACCTTACAGTCTTGTCTCAGTCTTGTCTCAGTGTTGTTTCCGCCCAAAACAGAAAACTGGTGCCCCTTCTCCCTTTCTACGTCGGCAGACTTCTGTGGATTGCCCTGCAGAACATCTAGCACCGGGACACTAGCGCCCTTCGAACCTCCCACGTAAATGTTGGTGTTCTCTTCCAGACGCCTCTTCCTGTTTCTTTGTCCTTGCTCTGCACACCAAATTGTCCGGGAACCTCCGCTTTCGGCATGAATATAGAAATATCTGCACTCCTCTGGAACTTCCACTGACTGTCTCTTCTCTCAACTCAGAAGATAATCAAGTCAATTCAAAGCCCTGGAAGTCTAATCCCTCATCATAATCTCACCTGCTCCTTGCTGTATGTCTGTGGAAGCTGTTAAGTCTCATACCCGAACAAAAAAAGCTAACTGAGGTGCCTAGAATGTATCAAAGTGGATGCTGTCCACCAGGTTCTCCCAGCATCCTTCAGTCCCCAGCTCTTACAGGGTCCTCCCGTACCTGGCATACCCTGTCCACTACCCTGAACTGTGGGTACTGGGTACCAACCCAGCCACGCAGCTTCTCTGGCCCCTATGTAACTCAGCCATTTGGCTATGCCAGTCTCCTAGCCCAGGCTGCCACTTTGGTAAGCAGCTCCTCTCTTGCTCTCCCTCCCCATCTCTCCCTCACATGGCCAGGCTCAGTTTGCCATGTTCACTCTGGACTCTCCCAATGTCTCTGCCTCTGCCTATGCTCTCCCTCATATCGTGAATAAACCTTTCTCCTCAACCCCTTGGGAGCAGTCATGTCCTCCCTGTTATTTCTTTTTTCATTCAGAGCACCTCCAACGTCTGTGCTTCTACTCCCTAGTCCCAGAAATGTTCCCAACAGGCACCCAGCTAATTAGTGTTCCCCATCCGTGTCTTCCATCACGATCTCGTGAGGCCCTGAGTGACTAACCCTTTTAAAGTCACACCCCTTGCTTCTCCACCTCTGGCACTGCCTTATCTGCTTGACAAAACACCCATGAACAAGGCAAGGCTGAGCTTAGCTTGGAGGGATGGAGCCCGACCCCAAGCACAGTGGGAGGGTGGAATGGCAGCCTGCAGGCAGACAGACAGGATGGGATGGAGCAGCAGCTCAGAGCTCACATCATTGAACGACAGCAGGAAGCAGGAAAGAGCACACTGAAAATCCCAATTCTTGAAATCCCTCAAAGCCTGCCTCCCAGTCAACTTCCTCATCCTCTCCAAACAGCCATCACTTGGGAAAACCAAGATTCAATGAGGGAAACTCAGGGGGCTTCGTCATTCAACCCACCATAGACACCATTTAACATACTGTGAACGCATTCTTGCTTGCTACCTTCTTCCTCCATTAGAATAAAACTCCTGTGTGTTCTTGTCTCCTTTTCCTCTAATTTTCGTAATGTTTTATTTCCAGGCATCGTGATTAGTATCATCACCATAGGACACCTTTTTGAATGGATGACAGTATATTTTAGTATATCCAAAAGCATTTTAAGTTGCCACTGAAGTAAATCAGTGTATAAGAAACTGATGATGTTGCCCATGCATCTAAAAGGTCTTTCGCAGATGTATCTTGGACAAAGGAGCTGTGTAGGGTGAAAGTCATTGGGAGAGCTTATGTGGAACATTTTCATTGGGGTATGAGAAATGTTCAAGAAACTTAAAAAAAAAACGGGCAAAAATGTGAGTACGAGGATAATAAGGAGGGAAGAAGTGATGGAGAAAGAGGAGCCAGAGTGGAAGGGGGAAAGCCAAAAAACCTCTACTAGGAGAGCGACTTGTAGCTGTTTTTTTGTCTGGATCCAGTGTCTTTGGGCCCCATCTCAAACAGGTTAAGATTTGTTTTTGCCTAAGCAGCGTTGCTCATAGGGGAAGGCACAAACACATCCCAATCCTTAGCAGTCAGATCTGTCTTTTTAATATTGGGAGAACTGCAGTAGCCAAGGAATCGATCTGGTCCTGAAGGATGTTAAGCTGATCTGAAATTTCTTGAAGTTTTTTCTGAGATCTGGTGGGACAGAGAGGTTAATTGATGCCAGAAAGAGGCTGTAGTCCAGTGTAGGTAGCTTTTTTATCCTGCCAGCCTGGTCCCAAATAACCACACCAGAGCTTAATATTAATTATAAATGTTGTTCATAGCCATCACTGTTTAGCTAGTTCTTATAACTTAAAGTAACCCATTTGTATTCATATGATGCTCGGCGCCGAGGCTCATTACCTCATCTGTGTACTTCCCATCCTGCTTGCTCTGCATCTCATGGCATCTCCACTCTACCCTTCTTCTCCCCAGGCATTCTCTCTGCCCCGAAAATCCTGCCTAGCCATCAGCCTTTCAGGCTTTATATTTACAATGAGTGCGACACATTTTTCACAGTGTTCAAAAGGATATATTCCATAGCAGTTCACCTGTTTTAGTTCTGAGTCCTGGAAGCAATATCTATTGTAGCAAAAAGAGAAATAAGTTGGAAATGGTCCATTAGTTCCCTTTTTGGAGAATCCAAACTGGTTTTGAGTTTGGGAGCAGCTGATTCCCAACTGCTTCAAGCCGACAAAAATGAGTGATGCAGAAGGGACCACAGTTAAGTGCATACAGAGGAGGATCCATCCAAGGAGCCGCAATAACACAACAATCGGAAAGATCAAGAACATAATTGGGAGGTAATAACTGTGTAACCTGTGTGGGAATCATTCAAAGTTATAAGAAAATGTTTCAGATCAAGATTAACGTAAGCAATGTTTAGTAAGGTAAGTGATCAGTTGTTTTCTAGTCTGTGGTAAGGGCGAACATCATGGCAGAGACACATAGTGGACAAATCTGCCTACCTCATGGTGTAGGGAGGGGCAGAAGAAGGAGGAAGAAAAGAGAAGGATAGGAGAATAGAGTCCATGTTCATCAGGGCACATTAGGTAGCCCATCCTCATAAATGTTACCACCAGTTCCAATATCCCATTAAAGCTATGAATCCATCAGTGGATAAATACAATTGATAACAGGAGAGCCTTCATAATCCAAACACAAATGCATGCCACCTCCCTACTATGTTAGGACAAAGCCTTCAAAACAAGAACTTGGGAGATATTATCAAACCCAACCCCTACCATACAGAGAGATATGAATACTATCATAGAAGCTTACAATCAGACAAATGTACTTTTTACTGTTTTATAGCTTTTATATTTTGCACCATTGAATATATTATTTACTCCCAAGGTTAATTGCATTTTAAACGAAAAACATACGGAAGCAAATCCTTGAAAGAGTAGTATGAGTCTATTTTCTTGATTAATTGGAAGGAAGGATTTTTGTTTGTTGAGAACGAGGACAGAGAAACCACAGAGAGAGGTGAAAGTAGGAAATGGCCATGAAAGACAAGGAGAGAAAAGTAAAGGTTAAGTAAGTGCTGGAGGGGCCCAAGGAAAGGCCGTTCTCATCAGTCTGTTCAGTAATCTAAGGCTTGGCTCAGCAGCTCCATGGTCCAGTAACACTGTGAGGTATCTCTTAGCTGCAGCCTCTGAGTGGAACACTGGGAACAAGGATCGATCAATAAAGGCCCTATCAAGCGAGTAGCCACAGAGAGGGCCATGGATGCCACCATACAGAAAACAGAAGTCATGCAGATCTCACAGGCTCCAAACTGTTTGAGGTTCTTGTATACTTCGTGAAAAATAGTGATGGATATGTCTTAATGCTGTATAAATTTTTTGCTTTTTTTTAACCTTTACAAAAATCGGTTGCCTAAAAACTTATAACAGTAGATGCTCAGTAATTTTAATAGTTGATGGCTCAGTTTGTTAAGAGCCCTTGCTGCTTTTGCAGGGACCCAGGTTCAGTTCTCAGCACCACATGTGTGCTCACAGTCATCAATAACCCCAGATCCAGATCATTCAACCTCCGCAGGCACCAGACAGGACATGGGGCACATGCAACACATGCAAGGACAATCACACAGACACACAAATAAATAAGTAAATCTTATTTAGAAACATTTAATAGTAAGGAGCCCGGGCGGTGGTGGCGCACACCTTTAATCCCAGCACCAGGAGGCAGAGCAGATGATCGCGGAGTTCGAGGCCAGCGCTGGTCTACAGAGTGAGTTGCAGGAAAGGCTCCAAAGCTACACAGAGAAATCCTGTCTTGAAAAACAAAAACAAATTACTAGTAAGTAGGTACTAATTGAAAAAAAATACTTTAAATTCAGAGCTAAGTCTTTCTATTCATTTTATATATTTGATTCCTGAACATGCTCCCAGGTCTCTTTCTAGTAAACAACTTGCTTTTTATAAGTTTCACCTGGAAATTTTAGCGTCAGAATGAAGTTTTCCAGTGTTGGTTTGGGGAGCGGGGAGAATAATCCTAGAGCGTGACTAGACAAACACCTTTCAGTAGGAGATGGGTTGCCATGAGAGTTGCTCTGTGTTCAGACGGTCACTTGCCAGCATCTCATGCAGGATAGCAATGCATGGCATGCAGCTTCTAGAAGCTGTCTCTGAAACTGTTGTAAAGTTGTGGGGGGTTTCAAATTTGTTTGTTTGGTTTTTGCTTTTGTTTTCATGACAGGTTTCTCTGTAGGTCCCTGGCTGTCCTAGAACTCACTCTGTAGACCAGGCTGGCCTTGAACTCACAGAGATCTGTCTGCCTCTGCCTCCCAAATGCTGGATTGAAGGTGTGAACACCACCGTCCCAGCCAACTGCTGTAAGTTCTAATGAGAATTTTTCATATTTCAGGTAGAGATGAACAAGCCTCTGACACATCCACGTACGTTCGCAGCCTCAATGTCGAATCATTCGGAAGCTGTCGGATTTTATCGATCCTCAGGAAGATGGAAGAAATTAGCAGTGGCTATTAAAAAGCCATCTGGGATGATAGATACAATCAATTTCATATAAGGTAGTATGGCGTTTATTTTCTTTTAAATCCTTCCCATCACAAGAAGGATACGGGCATACACACCGTCTAACATAATTGCCTCTCTCTTCTCATCTCTGCTTGATTTAGTAGAAAATACAAATACAGGCTTAAAGTTTGAGCTGTATTTTGAAGTTAAAAACTTAATGTCAAATTTGTCTTACAAATTTGTGAATTTTGTAAGAAAATAAATTATTGGGGTTTTTTTTTGTTTGTTTAGTTTGTTTTTAATCAATCTGGTAAAGACTCTAAAGCTAGGCTCCAAATTATTCTTCCTGCAAATGTCTGCTCACGTGAAGGCCAACATCATAAAGTACGAGGAGAAGCTCAGCTTTCAAACTTGGAAACCAAATTCCCAAGGATAGTTTGTTGATATTTCCATTAAAAATGGGAGGGGTTATTGCAGCCATCATTCCAGAGAAGGGGTCTTCCCTACGAACAGTGTCACCAGCTGTCAGAACAAAAAAAAAAAAAAAAAAAAAAAAAAAAAAAAAAAATGTATGATGTTAGCAATGTACAGCCGCCAGTGAAGACTGGTTCCCACGAGGCTCATCGGGGCCCAAAAGCATAGAGTTTTGTCCACAAATTTTCTGTGCATTAAGAAAGAGAAAACTAACTTTTGCTACTGACCTGGTCTTGTGTAGACAAGGCTGGCCTCAACTTGTAAGGCTAGCCTTGGACTCGTGATCCTCCCGTCTCTACCGCTAAGTGCCAGGATGACAGGTATGCACCAGCAAGAGAGGGTACTTGTGTCGTGAGGAAATCTGAAGCCACACCCCCCTACCCAATGATCAGACAATGCCACCAGTCATGGCACAGAACTGCATTTTGTACCTCTGGGTATGATGTAGCAGCAAAACACATTACCCACTGTGTGGTTCTTACCAAAACTGTTACTCGTGATTGAAATTACTCATTAAAAAGTAGTCCTGTAAATGGAGACAGTGAGACACAGACAAGATACCTGACCTACACTGTAGGTACGCCACAGAGAGAGAGGTGGAAAATGTAGCCAGATTTCCTGTGTCCCGCCTGGCCCGCAGTCAGACAAATCTCTCACCCACAGCCTATTATAAAATAATCACACAGTGGCTTAATATTATTTATACTGCTCAGCCATTAGCTTAGCTTGTTACTGACTAGCTCTTACACTTAAATTAACCCATAATTCTATCTATGTTTAGCCACGTGGCTTGGTACCTTTTCTCAGCTGCCTTGTCATCTTGCCTCCTCTGTGTCTTGCTGGTGACTCCTGACTCTGCTTTCCTTTTCCCAGCATCTTTAGTCTGCTCACCCCACCTATACTTCCTGCCCCACTACTGGCCAATCAGTGTTTATTAAACCAGTGTACAAGAGCATTATCCCCACAGCAGGAAAGAACATTCAGAAGAGCACAGATGTGGCAGATGCTGCCAGTTGGCCAACTGATAAATCTAGATGAGGTTAAGTTGTTGTTCACTATGTTATTTCAAAGTTTTTGTTAAGTTGAAATGGTTCCAAAGAAAACCTTTGGAAGAAAAACAGAATGGGCTGTTTTGGTTAAGTTTTCAGTATTACTTTCTAAAGCTAATTTTTTAATTTTAAAGAAATGAAATGAAGAAAAAGATGTTTTCCTTTCTATTTGATTAAATATAGCAAGATACAGCTAGGTGCATTCTGCTTCATGAAGCAGCCCTTATTCATTAAAAGTATATAGCTAGAAGACCGAATGTTCATGTAAGGTGTAGGTAGACCTTGCGATATAGCTAAGTGATTAAAAGTGTGTGCTTTGGTCAGAAGGCTCAGAAATTTGGATCTAAACTGGTACATTTTTGAGTGTGCGTGTTGGCACAGATAGCTACTCTGCCAGTAACGGTCTAGCAGTCTCATTTTGCTAACGTTCTAGGTTTTTCTCTTTAGGTTCGTGTGTAGCTCTCGAGAAACATTTCAGCTGTATATTGGTATTTTTAGTTAATTGTCTTTTGTGTTTGCTTTTATATCTTTGATTGCGTGTTGTGTTGCTTGTAGATTTTGTTGTCGCTGTTGTGTTTTTTTTGATTTTTTCAACATGAGAGTGTCGTGCTCTGACTCGTCTTCGTCTTTTTCTTGTTTTTTGAGACAGTGGTTATCTCACAGATCCTGGACTTGCAGATT